>NW_005842985.1:123831-149094 GCF_000455745.1 Alligator sinensis | reverse complement strand
CCATGAGTGCTCAAATATTCCCGCCAGTGGCTCTGCAATGATGTCAGCCAGTGCCTTCAGTACCCTTGGATGGAGCTCATCCGGGCCTGCCAACTTAAACGCATCCAGTTCCTCCAAGTACCTCTGCACCATCTCAGGGACTATGCTTGGTAGTCTGGCGCCCTGCTGCTGCCTCTCTACAATCCCAGTGAGAGACTTGTCTTGCCCCTCGTTTAGGAACATAGAGGCAAAGAACTCATTGAGGAGTTCAGCCTTGTCCCCCCTGTCCATCACCAATTGCTTATGCCCATCTAGTAGGGGTCCTATTCCACCCTGGGCCTTCCTTTTACTCCCTATATATCTAAAAAACAAAACATTGTTGCATATGGAATAATTATTTCCATATGAAGGAAATCCAACATGATGATATGCCCTCACTCAAAAAGATAATGTGATATCATTTAAAAAATGATATGACCTCAGTCAGAATCTTGGGTCTAAGTTATAAGGCTCTTCATAGTTGGAGAGTTGACCATGTCATCAGCTCTCTAAAATATACATCTGACATAGAAAAAGACAAATAAGCTATTAATTGCAGATGGGAACACCTAGGACAAAAATTTAAAAGAAATAAATTATATTTGCTTTTTACATTTCCTGAAACAGGAGTGTAACCTTCTGTGCCTCCTTCCCCAAGCGTTGCGCATCTGGGTTTCTTTCGAACCTTGCCATAGTCTCTTCGGCTGCATGGCCAGGCTACTGAGAGTGGCCTTGGGTCAGCTCCCCAAGGGTCTTGTCTGCCACGTTTTTGATGGTAAATGGTATTCTAGTGGGAGGATGGTGTCTGGTCCCATCTCCCCTGGTACTCTCCCTTGGTCATCCTCGAGGCTATTGCTTCTTGGGGCTCCACCTTCCCTCCACCCCGCCTAATGCCAACCATGATGTTGTCCGTCGGGGTTGGTGTTCTGGCCCTCACTGACGCTTGGTTTCTTAGGGGCTGCAGCCTTGGGCTACAGGTGGTACTTGTACCGAGTGTCTGCTGAGGCCCTTCTGTGCTTCCCGGTTCATGTGGTGCCTGACTTCGCTTGGGCCTCAAACCGCCTCATCATGTTGTTTCCTCCCTGGGTTTGGTAGCTGGCATCTGGCATCCACATTCAAGTTCCATCTCTGTCTGCTGGTGTCCTAGTCACTGTTGTTGCTGGCTTCGGTCCATGTCAGCCTTGTAAGCAACTCCTTCAGCCCCCACTGGCCTGGCTTGCTGTCTGTGCTCCCCTCTCTGGGGCACCATGTTCCTTCCTCTTCAGGGTCCTCTGGGCTCTCTGGGCCAGCTGGGGATGCTACTTCCCCACAGCTTCCTTCCTGCCAGGCTTTTTATCCCAGGGCTGGGTGGCCACCCAGCCAATCGCCCCCAGCATGCTTTTACAAAGCGAGCCCAAACAGACACAGGAGCTGTTCCTGGCTCCTCCTGGCTCCCTACAGGTTTTTCCTTTGATCTTTGTCTGTGGTGGCTCCAGCCACTGCAGTTTCACTTTCACCACTATCGGCTGCCAATGCAGTGTCCTGCCACCTCTCTCCTGCCTCCAGTAAATTTCTTCCACAATAAGAAATAGAAAAATACCTTTCTAGGCATTTTCAGTAGTTGTTGCTTAGCACATAGATACAAAGCACCTTTAAGATAGAAATGTATCTGGGTTTAATTTTAGAATATGAAAATGTAGCACTTGTACTGTTCAAACATGTGGGGATGATTCTGCTACCACTTACTTCAGCATTCTCTCTTACACTGGCATAAGTCAGGGAGAACATAACAGTAGAAATCAACTGAGTTACATCAAGGTAAAACTTATGCTAATCAGGTCTCCTGGCTTTCCATTGTCTTATTGTAGGATGATAAGCAACTCTATTCGTGCTATAATCCCTTCCTCTCCCATAACACAAAATTGTGCCCTTAGATACCAGAAAGAAACTGTGCCTTTGTCAATAAGGCCATATGCAGGAGGCTTATGGAAGGATTTGACCCAACATTCTCAGTTCTGTTTTTACTTACCCATACAATTCAGAATGATTTTTATTGCAAAAGTAACTGTTCATTCACTTCCCTCATTCTGTTCTTGAGCTAACTTGTTAAATTAATCCTGTCTTCATTTATTTTATAGTGTCTTCATGTTTAAATGCTGATTTTGTGAACATCTGTTTCAATCACATTTGCAAACCCATTACTTTTATGAGCCGTACATATTTTAGATAGATTTACTATTGACCTTTGTTGGGAAATTGAATGTTTTTGTTGTTACTAACATTTCTATAATTAATACTGTTGTTACTGCCACCGGGGTACTTCTTTTAAATGAAATATTGTGTCTTGGCTGATGTTCTCACTTAAGCATATTAAATCAGATAAATATTATTTAACTTCTCTTGGCTTTGAAACAAAAAGTATGATTAAACCCTTCAGTACAAGGCAAATATAAAGTGCCCCTCAGTTCAAATCCACAGCCACAGTTTAAGTTCTTTATTTTCTTAAATCATATTATTTCTTCACTTTACTTGTCATTAAAAATACTAATAATAAATTACATCATTTATTTTTTTAAGTAACTGTTGACAAATCCAACAATCAAACTAAGAGCAGCCAAATTTCTACTCACTTTAAATTGTTCTTCTCCAGGCTCAGGAAAACAGTGCTGAAGAATTTGACCTCCAGTGTCTAGAGAAATTATTTGATTCACTCCCAGTGTGACAAATATATAGTTAAAAGTGAGGATTTTGTTTCATGGTGTAGTCTGACAACAGTGAGAAAATGTTCAAAATGCCTCCAAATGTAATGAGCAGGTTGGATGAATTTATCTCTTCATCCTGGAGCAGGCTGATGGTTTGACCAATCTGCAAAGTTTTATGAAGAAACCAATTGGCTAACAGCACTAACTATTACTTAAGTTGCTTGACCTTTTAGATTGTAAAATCAAGTTCTCAGTTGCTTGGAAAAGTTGCCAAACTTTAAGCTGAAATTTTACATGATAGGTCCTACTTAACCTTGATTTTTTTTGAAAACTTTCAGACTAAATAATTCAGGTTTTTCCAAGAAGGAGTACAAGGAAAAATAGGCTCTTTTTTCCATGTTAAAAATTCTGGAAACCTTTAGTTTAAGAAATTCTGGAAACACTAGACTTTGAAGCAAGGTCTTGAAATTTGGCTGTATGAAAGCCTTTGTGTCAGGGATGTGTCTTGCCATCCTCATAAAAAATCCATCTAATTTTGGTACATACTTAGTAGAGACTTCTTTAAGCTTAGAAGCTTACATTTATAACTATCCTGAAGTCACTGAACTTCCCTGAGGCTAGAGGCATAGTGAACTCCTTTGGTGCCCTAGGGAGAGATGGAAGGGGAATGGGGAAATTATGTCAATATTAAGAAAGCAAGGGGGAGACTTGGGTTCTTTGTACTCCAGCAGCCGCTGCTACTGCTATGGCTTTTGCTGTGGCAGTGAAGGCTTGGGTTGCTGTGGCTGTGCTTGGCCTCACCAAACACCAATACAGCAGCTTGCAGTGTAGGCTGCCAGTCTGGCACCCCTTCTAAATTAGTACCTAGGGCTGGAGTCCACTTACCCACCCCTATGCTCACTGCTGCTTGAGGTTCTCAGAGCTCCTAGTGGTGATCAGCCTATGCCTATAGAGTAGTGGCCCATGTTTCAACCCCTCACATGAGACCACAAGTGTACTTGTAACATCCCATCACTTGGGCATGAAATGATGTTGTAAATGATGTTGTCTGTAGAACCCTTGCCTCATTGACTGCAGAAGTTTAAAGGTATAAAAACAATGAGGCATGGAACAGCAGGAGGAGAAAGGAGTGTCATGATCAAAGCAGTTGTGTGCTGCTCTGAAGAAACAGTGGGTAACAAGTGAGTGTTCCAGGGCTGGTTGAGTTGTTGGCCCGCCCACTTGTCTCTGGGCTAACCGCCTGCCTACCTCTCCTGCCATGCCTTTGATGCAACAATTGAAAGTTGATAACAAGGTGGGAGGCTGCCCATTTGCTTTCACTGATACTAAGGGCCTATACAGAGCTCCAAACCTCCCCTTATACCATGTCCCATGCCTTGCAGATGGCATCCATGACCTAACACCCAGCCTATGACCCAGTGCCCCACACTAGGGTTCTCATTCCCATGCCCTCACTCCATTGCCTCAGGTCAGGACTCTCACTCCCTCACACTGGAGCTCGCAATCCCTTTGCCCGCACGTTGGAACTCTCAATCCCTGTTTCCTCGCACTGGGCTCTCAATCTCACTTCCACTTGGGGCTCCCATCCCCTGCCTTTTCCCCGAGTTCCTTACCTGGCTTGGGACCCTCTTGGTCCCCTCATGACCCCACGCTGGGGCCTCACCCCCTGCCCAACAGTGGGCCTCAATCCCCTTTGCCCCTGTAGCCTCACATCCAGCTCCTTCTTGGAACTCAGAACCCCACCCCCTTCGAGCCTCACACATGGATCCCTTAGTGTGCCTCAGGCCCCACTGTGGACCTGGGCTGTCCCTGGCCCCTTCACATGACCAGGACCCTGCCTCAAGCTCCACACAGTAATCTGGGCCCTTGCTTTGTTCTTGGGGTACGCTCCCCTAGTCTTTCCCCTCCACAGGGTAACCCACAAGGCAGTGGGGGCTGAGGCTTTTTGGTGCTCCATACTCACCCTTCACTGGGGAGGCATGCGCGTGGCATTTTCTGGACACTGCCCCACCACCGGCAGTCCCACCACACCATCCAGCTCCAGCAGAGTGTAGTTTTAGGTCATGCTCTAGGACCAGGAACCTCCTGCCATCCCCATAGTTCCTGCCCTGTACCTCCAAGATGTTACATGAGCAGCAGCTCCAGCTTGGTGATGTTCTCCCCTTGGCTACTAACAGTAAACTGCTGGCTCCATGGCTCAGGGCCTGCTTTTATCACAAACAGCTGGGCCCTATTCCCAATCAGGCAGTTGTGCCTCATTGGGACAGCAGCCACCTGCAGGCTGCTCTGCTGTTTGCTTATACTCCTGTGAGTAACAGAGCACAACTCATGCTCTATTTTCCCTGTCACTGCCATGGCATTCCTAGGTCATAACAGTGAATTCAATTAGTCCTCATTGATAGTTATGAGTCACATGTTCATGATTTGCTGAGTGGACAGTTTGAGATTTGAAGAAATGCTAAACATTTACAACTGCAACCAATGTCAAAGTGATGTACTTGGAGCATATCGAGTGCCATATAAAGCCAACTATTATGAAAAATTAAGGGGAATAGTACCAGAGTTAAAGTTGATCTCTACAGCATAAATTTGGACCTGGTTCTAGATTCATGCCCAAGCCCTGCCCTGCCCTCCCCCCATGTATCCAACTATAAATTGTTATTCACCTAAGGTGTCAAAATCAGCTGGACATGATGCTGGTCACATCATTCCATAGTTCTTCCACAACTAGACAAATTGGTATGCCTTATTTACACTAGCCCAAAGGGCAGATAGTCTTAGAAAATCATTTCATCTTTTTGACTCTCAAAAAAAAATGAAAATCAAGTCTTGGTTTCTAAAATCAGGCACCCAAAATTAGTCAATAGTTTTACTTTAATCTCTGTAGCATATGAAAGTTCCCCATCTGTAAAATGAGGATAATATCTCCTTGGAAGTATGTGTTAAGACACAAAAGAATAATATTTTGAAACTTTCAGAATCTATAGTGATGAGCACCATAGAAAACTCCATGCAGAAATAATTCCTGAACAGTTTTCAGATTAGTTTCAGATTTATCAGGACTCAAGAACTAAATATTCTCCTTGGTTCACCAGCCCCCAGGTATGTGAACCTTCTCAATGAATTGTAGAATTCATCTATCAATAGGTATTTGGGAAAGGAATTGGGAGGTGAATAGGTCAGTTGAAGGATATGGCACTGAAAGATATCTGGATATAGGTTGATTAGTATTACTTGTATTACTGAGCACCTAAATATAAGGAATGACAAATTATTTTATACCTAGTTAGTTTATTTGTTAATTTAAAAATTATTGTGCATTTCACTTTTTGAAAAAAAGTACTTAAAAATGGATATTTTGCTATAATTCCAATTAAACAATTGCCCTTGGCAGATGTTACATTTTATGACAAGATGTATAACCAGAACAAAATTGACCACCTGGGCAATAGTGATCATCGCGTGCTGGAATTTAAACTAGACTCGCCGGGGGAGGGGGCTGCAGGAAGACGAGGAGACGCCATCAGGGCAAGGGGTGCAAAGGTAAGTAACAGGGGTCCTGATGGTCTGGCTAATCAGGGGTGGGGGGGCACACAGTCTTGCAAGGCCTTAAATGCCTGTACACCAATGCTCGTAGCATGGGGAACAAACAGGAGGAACTCGCCCTCAGAATAGCTAGTTCAAATCCAGATGTCATAGGGTTAACAGAGACATGGTGGGACTCATCCCATGACTGGGCAGTTAACATTAGGGGCTATAGGCTGTACAGGCAGGATAGAGAAGGCAGAAAAGCGGGGGGGTGGCACTTTATGTCAAGGAGCACTACACATCCTCTGCCAGCAGTATGGGGTCAGGGGAAGGGCGAGCTGAAGTGCTCTGGGTCAAGATCCAGGGGGGGCAAGGCGAGAGGGATTTGACGGTGGGGGTCTATTACAGACCCCCCAATCAGGAGGAGGAGCTGGACAGGGAATTTTCAGGCCAGCTGGCGGAGACACTAAAAGCAAGGGATGTAGTTGTCATGGGCGATTTTAATTACCCGGACATCTGCTGGGAGGAGCAGTCAGCCGGGACGGACCGCTCCAGGAGGTTCTTGGCCGAGTTGCAGGACCTCCACTTGATTCAGGAGGTGCACAGTCCCACCAGAGGAGATGCCCTGCTGGACCTGGTCCTGGCCGCAGGCGACGACCTGGTAAGAGGCCTCCAGGTTCTTGACCACCTGGGCAATAGTGATCATCGCATGCTGGAATTCACCATCCAGCGTAGAGTGTCAAGGGCCCGCAGCAAGGTGGTGGCCCTAGACTTCAGGAGGGCCAACTTCAGTGAGATGAGGAGATTAGTGGGAGAGGAACTGGGGTCCTTGAGGGCAGAGGAACTCAGCGTCCAAGAGGAGTGGTCGTTCCTTAAGGAAACGATACTCGGGGCCCAAGGGGTGTCCATCCCGACAAGAAGCAAGGCGGGCAGGAGTGTCCAAAAGCCCCCCTGGCTCACCAAGGGTGTCCGGGAATGCCTGCTTGCCAAAAGGGTGGCGTACGCCCGGTGGAAGGGGGGTGTAATCTCCAAAGAGGAGTATACCTCCTCTGCTCGGGCCTGCAGGCGGGCTGTTAGGAAGGCCAAGGCGGAGATAGAGCTCGGATTAGCGTCCAGGATTAAGGATAACAAAAAGTCCTTTTTCAAATATATTGGGAGGATGAAGAAGGCGCCGGGTAATGTGGGGCCCCTGCAGGATATGCGGGGCAATCTGGTGGTTGCGTCAGAGGATAAAGCGGACCTCTTTAACCAATTCTTCACCTCCGTTTTCTTGTGCAGGGACCGGGACTTCCCTGCTGTGATAGAAGCCGGACGCGAGGGGATCGCCTTCAGACCTCAGGTTGGGGAGGACCGGGTTAGAGAGCTTCTGGAGGGGCTGGACGCGTTCAAGTCAGCGGGTCCGGATGCTCTCCACCCCAGGGTGCTGAGGGAGCTGGCTGGGGTTATTGCAGGGCCCCTGGCACGGCTCTACGAGCGATCGTGGTGCTTGGGCCAGGTGCCAGACGATTGGAAGGTAGCTAATGTGGTCCCCATCTTCAAAAAAGGGAAAAGGGAGGACCCGGGCAATTATAGGCCCGTCAGTCTTACCTCAATCCTGGGGAAGCTCTTTGAGAAGATCATCAAGGAGCACATTTGTGATGGGCCGGCATCCGAGATGATGCTCAGGGGCAATCAGCATGGATTTATTAGGGGGAGATCATGTCAGACCAACCTGATTGCCTTTTATGATCAGGTCACAAAGGCCATGGATGCAGGTGTCGCGGTGGATGTAGTCTTTCTGGACTTCAGCAAGGCCTTTGACACCGTCTCTCACCCCATCCTAATTAGTAAACTAGGCGACTGTGGCATAGATGCCTACACGGTCAGATGGATTGCAGATTGGCTGAAGGGTCGCACTCAGAGGGTGGTGGTGGATGGATCATATTCGACTTGGGGGGAGGTGGGTAGTGGAGTCCCTCAGGGCTCGGTCCTGGGCCCTGCGCTGTTCAATGTCTTCATCAGCGATCTTGATGTTGGGGTGGAGAGCAACCTGTTTAAATTCGCTGATGACACCAAAATTTGGGGGGAGGTGAGCACGCTAGCAGGGAGAGAGAGATTGCAGAAGGATCTGGATAGGTTACAGGGGTGGGCAGACAGGAACAGGATGCGTTTCAATACGGACAAGTGCAGGGTGCTGCACTTGGGTAGTAGGAACCAGCAGCACACTTATACGATGGGGAACTCCCTACTTGAGAGCACGGAGGCGGAAAGGGATCTTGGTGTCATTATTGACTCCAAGATGAACATGGGCCGACAATGCGAGGTCATGGTTGGCAGGGCTAACCGGACCTTGTCGTGCATCCACAGGTGCATCTCGAGTAGAGCCAGGGAGGTGATCCTCCCCCTCTATGCGACGCTGGTCAGGCCGCAGCTGGAGTATTGTGTCCAGTTCTGTGCGCCCCATTTCAGGAGGGATGTGGACAACATGGAGAGGGTCCAGAGGAGGGCCACCCGCATGATCCGGGGACAACAGGGCAGACCCTACAGTGAGAGACTGCGGGACTTGAACCTATTCAGCCTCCACAAGAGAAGGCTGAGGGGGGACCTGGTGACCGTCTATAAACTCACTAGGGGGAACCAGAAGGGTTTGGGGGAGACGCTGTTTCCCCTAGCCCCTGCTGGCATAACAAGGAATAATGGGCACAAGTTGATGGAGAGGAGGTACAGATTGGACATCCGAAAAAACTACTTCACAGTCAGGGCGGCTAGGAGCTGGAACCAACTTCCAAGGGAGGTGGTGCTGGCCCCTACGGTTTTGTTTGTGTTTTTTGGGTTGTTCTCCCGCCCTGGCGGGGGGGCGGGCTAGAAGATCTATTAGGTCCCTTCCGACCCTGAAACTATGAAACTATGAAACATGCCATGCATTCAGCAAATTTATGGAGCTAAAAAGATGTTCTACATTATATGTGGAACATCTTTGTAGTGGTTTGTATGGTGCCTTAAATCCAACATGTAGCATACCCCTCTCCATGCCAACAGTCAGTTGGCCCAGTCCAATTGTCAGAATAGCTATTGGGGCAGCCCAGGGATCTGCAAGAGCTATGTGGGTGACTCTGAACTTTCTGAGCAGAGGGAGCCATTAAAGCTGTGTGATGGAGTCCTGCACGTGGGGTGCCAGTGGGCTTTGAACTTTCTGGTGCAAGTGGAACTTAGGATCATGATCCTGGGCTCCATCTCTGCTGGCAAATAGAAAGGACACAATTGGAATCTGATCCTTGATCTCAAAAATCGCACATCCTGTCACGCACATAATGTTGGGATTGGAGATCATATGTCCCACTCCATCCTTCCGCAATGCAGGAAATGGTCCCTCTAGTATATTTGCAAATGCTTTGTTCCATTTAATTTTAGAAATCAAAAGAGGAATGTCTGAAGCCAATGTTAGGGAAACTATATCACAGCCTAATACATAACTCACTGCCCATGTGATTTTTAACTGAATTTAGTTTTTCCCTTTCTGAATTGTATCTTCTTAATGGTGGTTATTCCTCCTAAATAAGTTATCGTTTATCAAATATATACTGTGAAAATGCCTCTTGAATCCATTCCTGAATCTTTCATACTGCTTGAGAATTTTCAAACTTCAGTTTGATCATTTTTGCTGCTCTTCTCTGAACTTTCTCCAAATCAAGTATACTTTTATTAATGAGATGCCAATGCTGGATGTGATATTCTAGATATAGTTGCATGCAGCTTTACAGCATCAGGTCTGTATTCATGCACAAACTGTCCTAGTCAATACTGCAGTCATATTGCTTTTAAAAATGCACAGCTACATTGCTCATAACTGATTAAATCAATTGATGGCTATAACTTTCGCCCTGAAAGCTGAGTGTCTTCAGATTTTGCTGAAAAGAAATGGGGGACAGAGTCTTAACTACTATTAATTGGGGTAGTCTTCAGTTGAAATGTGTTGGTTTGCACTAGGTAAGAATCTATTCCTGAGAGAAAATGCAGCTTTCACTTTATAATTTGATGTCATTAAGTTCTCAAAAGTATGTGAGCAAGCAGCATAGCATAAAATATGTGCCTATATATGTTCAGAGGTAATGAGTAACAGTTTAATTATAAAAGGAACCCGTTTGAAAAAGTATTGTCAATAATGCACATCAAGTAAGACTTTTGATTTCCTGATTGCATAAACTAAAAATATCCTAAAACATGCTAAATATACACTATAGTAAGTTGCATTAAGAAAAAATTCTTGGCGAGGTATCATAAGGCATAGATGAGCATAAAATCTAATAAAATATATAAATAAAAAGTCCAATACTTGAAATGATCCCTTGTAATTTTAAAGCACATATGAATTAAAATGTAAGGCCACTGTAATAAAGAATTTACACTGGAGCAACTAAACATTTTTAACTGGTAATAACAGTAGCAACAGAAATTCACTAGCAGTAACACAGCTGTTACAGACTTTTTAAAGAGATTTTTAGAATGCTTGAAACACTACTCATGATCAAGCCTAGATAGGATACAGAATGCATGCAAATGTCAGTTAGGATACCTATACACGTGCTTGGGGGTGAGTAGTTGGGGGAGCGTTTTAATTAGAACGGTTCCCAGAGAGCCGCTCTAATTAAAATGCCTCACTGTCATGTGTATTAGGCCCCTGTGGGTTTGAAAATGGCAGTGGGATGCTTTATTTAAAACTCATTCAATGAGGTTTAGATAAAGTATCCCAGTGGTCATTTTTAAACCCACAAGGGCTTATACACATGACAATGAAGCCATACTGGAGCATTCTAATTAGAACATGGAGCAGATTCAATTAATCAAGTCGCTCTGATGTGTTCTAATTAGAACGTGAACCAGCATGTGTATAGGCAGCCTTAATGACCAATCAGTTGGTACAGACTTTGCAATGTTGCTAGGGCCAGATTAATGTGTAGGCAAACTAGGCACTTGCCTAGGGCCCTAAGTGAAGAAGGGGCCCAGTTGTGTTTATTTTACATATTATAATTATGAAAAAAGTAGGGGCCCATGAGTTTGTCTGCCTAGGGCCCACTAAAGTGTTAATTCTGCCCTGAAAGTTGCAGTTGTGATTCCCAAATAACAACCAAGGAAACACTTGGATTTTATTCCCATCTGCTGCTATGCAGTAGTTTAAAAAGAAGTCAACTAAGTTTAGTAGAGTTTAGTAGAAATGAAGTTTCAGGTAATTTTATATGATCCACTAGAAGACACTGCAGTAATCTGAGAAGGCAAAGGGTATTCTCAGAATTCTATTATTCCAAAAAAGGGAAAGGCATTTATAAATTTATTACTATAATTCAAAATACTAAGTTCTCATCCAAGAAGAAGCCAAGTGCCTCTGGAAGAGTGCTGAGCACTCTCTATACACACTGAGGGTTTGTGGTCTCTCCAGAACCTGGCTTCTACTGTGATGCAGGGTCCATGAGGGCTTTCATTCCAGGTCCACTTCTAATTTGGTGCCCAGAGCTTGTGCCTCATCTGCCCACCCCTAGTTAAGTTACTAGTGTACATCAAAATCACTTAGATATTTTGCCTGGGGAGTGAGGGGCAAACCATAACACCATGTTTGACTGGTACCACCTTAGTTGGGGAGGCATGTGCACCCCCAGTGACCAGTTAGCAACTGGGGGGGGGTCCCCCCATGGCCAATCTCAGTGACTGGGTGGGGGAGTCCCGCGGTTGATTGCTAGATGGCCGATCTCTGTGCCCGATTGCTGCAGCTGCTTCTGCGAGTGGCTGCAGCCACTTCTGGAAGCACAATGGCACTCCACTCCCCAGCTGGCACTTGCAGAGTGGGCACCAGTGCTCTCGCCTGCCCCCCTGCCCATTGCCTAAGCGGTGAGTGTGGCCAATCAGGGGGTGAACCGGTGCTCTCAGGGGGTGCATATGCACCCGCTATGCATTGCCACTGCATAACACACCTTTTTAGGATTAAAAGTCCTGTATGCGTTCTTGAAGTGTTGTTTCATTTCTGGTTTTAACAACCACAACAACAACAAGACAGCCTTCAAAAAATCTGACAAAACAACAATAAAGAGCACTACCACATAATTAAAGAAGCTGAATAATATCAATCCTGATTAATAATAAATACAGGAAAAATAAAACTTGGCAGCAACAGTTACCAGACAGGCAGTGAGTTAGGTTAATTTTAATACAGCGGAGATTTTTTCCTTAGTCCAGGAGAACTCTATTTCCCTTCTAATAACTGGCCAGTTGCTTTTAAACCAATAGGGATGGAGAGAAGACTAAAAATAGAGAATTTTTACATAATGTACATTATAAGATAAAACAAATCAATAATACTTAGCTCCCCGAGTATGATCCAATGGATATACATTAAAATTTAAAAGATGGTAGTTAAAATTCACACTCACGGAGATCAAATCATCCCCATGACCTTACACATTCTTTGACCAAAAAGCATAAAGTCAAATATGGGAAAACCATTAAAAATGTGTTGAATTAGCAGCGATAGAACATTTCAAAATATCAGGTTTAAAGAGAGTAAGAATAATTCTCCTTGGAAGGTGAATGAGAGAAAATGGAAAGATTCCAGAGTACAGTCTGGTATGCAGCTGAATCAGAGAGACAAGGAGTGCCTCTTCATGAAGTTACTTCAAAGCAATAAACTCCAGAGCTGGAGTAAACTGCACCTGGGATCAGCGTCTACATGTGTGCCCAGGACAGCAGCAATTTGAGTCAGGGTCAAGCAATTTACACCAGGGCTAGGGGCATGGGTGGGGGGGTTAGCTCTGGGCTCCAGGTAGTGGTGTTGGGTGGCATCGAGGCTGGCTGAGGCATGAGGGTATTAAGTGTGGAGCCATGTGACCAGGGGAAGACAGAAATCTGGCCCTATGCTAGCTGGGCTGACTAGATGCAATTTATGCCCACAGTCAGCATCTATATGTGCATTTAATCAAAGTTAATTATCTTGCAATAAAATAGTACTGTCTCCACTGTAAGATAGTACATTTTATGGTGGTGTTAATTAGTTTACTGTAGCCTAACAGCATTGCAGGTGTAGACGGTGACGCTTTACTCCGCAGCTAATTAGTCTACTCTGCAGTTAAGCACACATATAGACACTGCTGATGAAGCTGAGATCTTCAAAGCTGCTTTAGAGACTTAGGCATTGAATTCCCGTTTATTTAACTGGGTGTCCCTAACCAGTCCCCTAATCAGTTTTGAAAACCTCAGGCTATATAAATTTCAATTACTGATTCCTTGCATCCCAGACACATTGATAGCTGATTAGACAGCTCCTTCCAGAATATTTTTCAAAATGACAGTGAATAAAGGCATATAACTTTTACAACAAACATAAAACATGTTGCAAGCAAGACAGTGATGCTGGCTATAATTTATTTTCCCTCAAAGAAAAACCACCATGTTATACCCTCCATTTTTTCAGGTCACTGATGTTTTGATAAGACTGGTTTATTTTTAGTTTAACCCAAGAAATCAACATCTCAGCAACAAAATTATAAACATCATGAGCTAAATTCTGACACCATGAGAATGAGGATACTATCCCATTTCCCACAGCTGTCTCCATATAGGCAGACACCTATGCCTATTAGGAGCTAATTTCGGTATGTGGATATAACTTAACCTTACTTAAACAGCCTATCCCTCTCCACAACTAAAAAACAGCCATCAGACAGAGAAGCAACAGCCTGTTGGCATGGAGTCATGCAAACAGGAAAGAGAACAGAAGCTGTAGAACCACCCGTTTTCAGGTCCCAGCTAAGCCACAAAGCTAAGTTGTAGAAGCTTTGAAGCACTGTGTCAAGAAACATCAGCTTGCTCTCTACCCATCCTAGAATTAAACAGAATAGTATGCCTTCTTCACACAAGCCAGCTCCACAGATGATATGCTCTCTGTCCTACCCTTAGGATCTCAGAGGGAAAGGAAGTGGAGAACAATCAGTCTTAACCAATTTTTACATGATGAGAGAGTACAATAGGGAGCCCCAACAGCTCTGCTCACTTCTTGCCAAAACCTCCTATGAAAAAGTTTAGCTGGCCCCTCTCTGCTCCTCTCACTTCAAGTCTAGACCAGAAAAAATTGAGACAGAAATGCCCCTGTGGCTGGATCTTCCCTCGTCTGGCAGAAGGATGACCTAAAGGATGAGTGTAGCTGTTTTAGGTGTAATACATGTGGCTGAAGGGTGCTGAGTTTGAGGTAAGGGAAAAGATGTGCATTTAGAGGAAACACGAGCTAGCTGTTTTGGGGTTGAGTGCTGTCAAATTTGGATTAGAGAAGGTGCACAAAAGTAACAGAGGTGAAGTTCACCGGGTTACAGCTAACTAATGTGGAACCAGGAAGTACATAATTAATTGAAGCTGGGGTCTTTAGGTGAATAAATTAATTGATGTGAGACTCAGAGACAGGTACATTTGGCTCTAGAGGGGTCCAGAATTAATTAACTGAGATTTGAGGAAAATCTGAGCCCTTCAGTTCATCATCCAGTACTTTTTAAACTCAAATATATGCAAACTTAACAAACTGAAGGTGTTACATGAAAAATACTGGGGACCGCAACACCTCAAGACACAGGTTACAATTCCCACTACAAACCATCTCAGACAGAAGGGAGTCTAAATGTGCTTTCCATTTCCAAACCATGTTGCTCTGCTCTTCAGTGAAGCTTTGCCAGCTATGTTACAGTACAGTGACAAGGACATCAAGCACACTTGCTATATCCCAGCATCAGATGCAAACCCCAGTTATCTGACTGGCCTTCTAAATCACAGAATACAATTTGCACATGTAATTCATTCTGTGGGTGTAAGACTGAGGAGGCAAATGAGGGAGGTCAGGCCTCAACCCTTTAGAAGAAAAAACCCAGAAAGTAAATTATCATTGCAAAAATTAGTAAGATTAAAAAGGAAATACAGCTGAGGGAAAATGCCAATCTTTTTAATTATGCAAAATGAAGTAATATAAAATGACATAGTGTAGTTTAGACATACTCTACATAGTATTTTCTGCATAATAACTAAAACCATAATGGTTACTGTGGTAATGAAATGAATGTTTTGTATCACTAAAATGAGGAGCATCTCTAACTATGCCTATTCAAGAATTTCTCAGAGGCAGGATATTGTTGTTTGGGTTCCTTCTCCATACTAGATTGCCTCACTGCATTTACACTCCTGTGCAGTCATCCTCCTCCAGTTTTCTTTCTGTTTGAAACTAGACTCAGCTTATTCCAGCCATCTCTCTGCCTTAGTCACCAATTCCTCCATGGAGACAGATCCTCTCTCACCATGGAGAACAAAGTAGGGAACATCAGTCCCAGGTCAGGTATTGGCTCAGCTGACCTCATGCAAACTCCAGTCACAAATTCCCTGGGGCCTGTCCTTCCTTGGTCTTCCAGAGTCAACATATACCTCATTTTCCTTCCCTAGAGGCAACTCTGTCATGTCAGGGTCTTCAACACCACCTCTACCTGGGAAGACTCTCTCCCCTTTATGGGAGCTGTCCAACTCTGCATCAGCTAGCTGGGAAGCACCTACTGCCTGAGGTTCCTGAAAAAGACTGACTCTCCCTCCCTGGTTTGCAATCTTTTTAGTCCCCAGGAGGGTGGAGATGGAAGTTTTGAAAGGTCCACTACCTGCTTTGCTGATGTAAGTCTTCTGTTACAAGGAAGGGTTTTCTAACCCTGCCACAAGTAGAAGCCTTCAGTCATCTCCTAAAGTTCATACAAAGACCATATTTTTCTTTCCTTGTTATAAATCTAAGACTATTCCATTTTTCCAGCTGCTAGAATGACATATACATGGTTTTATGAGTATTTTAAATGCATACCTACTGTCACTCAGGCTTTCTTAAGGTTTCCCTGAATACATGGTTTGCATGAATCAGGCAAGCTGTGAATAAGGTTTATCATTACCATTTCCTGTGCTCTGGAAATAAAGAGATGAAATTATAAAATTATTTCAAATCTTTGAAATATTACAGTCTGAAATATACATTTGTTAGCTGGAGGCCTAATGCAAAGTCCTTTGAAATCCATGGGGCTGGATCAGGCCCTGAAAAAAGAAAGGAGGAAAAGAATTAATTGATGAGAAAGACAACTTGTAGAAAAAGAAAGCAAATCAAAGAACAAAATGGAAATTCAGAGCTCATTTATATTGTCAATTACATCCATGTAAATCTAGACTGACTATTAATTTGAATGTCCTCTGTCCTCATTCTGCTTTTCAGCCTGGTATCTTACTACCAATGATTTGTTCAGAAGTAAGTATGTTTTGTGTCTACACAACCTTTCCATCTCACTAAATTCACCAGTTCACACTAACTCATTGCCCTTAAAGATGAGTTCCCTGGCCTCCTCCATCTCCTATTTCTCACCTGCCATGACTTAATGTTGCATTAAGGGAGGCTTCTCATAGGGGCTGGGCGATTTATTCCTTGGTAGCTTTTACTTCTTTGCCTTCACCCTGTGGGTGTACCCCCTCTTTAAGAGGGTCTTAGTTGCCTTAGGGGCTACAATTGTAACATCTAGACATCCCCATAGTCATGCCCATGCCTTGCAGATGACTCATTTGCCCCTTGTAGGGGAATCTCTCAATCCCAAATAGACACTGGTCCCCTTAGACTCCAACCCTTGTTGAGACTTCAGTCTTCTCAGACTCTTCCCCTTTTATCTGATTGAGCCCCCTCAGCCCAGGTCCACTGCCTCAGACTCTGGATTCCTGGGCCCCAGCCCTACACATCTCTGACCAACGCTAGTCTCACAAGCACGAAGTATCCCTGGCACCCTGCTCCATTTCTCCCACACCTCCCCTATAGCCGCAATAAACACACAAAGGGTTAAACAACTGGTTCTAACTCAAACTCAACCTCCTCAGGGCCATAACTACTGTCAGCTTCATAAGGAGTGGTCTTGATTCCTCCGGCCCAAGAATACTACATTTCCCCTGGCAGCCAGCTCTGTCTGCCATCTTCCCCTACAGGTCTAGACTGCTTGTTATGTAAGCTCAGAAACTGGGTTTATATGCAGCAAAGCCCTGCCCCTTCTGGTCAACTGACTGTTCCCCCTAGAGATGTTCCCAGCAGTTCCTACTCAGTTTAATGAGTTGTTGGGCTATTCTTGCTCTGCAGCCTTCCCAAGGTTTTTAGCAGGCCCAGGCCTCATGGCTGGAGGTCTTGTTGGGACTTGCTGTTGCAGCAGTCTGTCCCCACAATTGCAATTAACAGGATTGGTTTTACAGCCACAAAGATGGCATGAAATGTTCATTCAAGGGCCCATTGTCTAGAGTACCCATGCATAAACAAGGTCAATCAACTAACTACATACATGAGGAGCATCTCCATGACCATTCAAGAGTTTCCCCAGACACAGGATATTGCTGTTTGAGTTCCATACGAGCCTGCCTGGCTGTGCTTGCACTCCTCATTCATCCTCCTCAATTAACTGCATACTTGAATCCTACAGCTCTCTAGGTATCAGTGCTTTAAAAAAAAGTTTTTACTTGAGTTAAACTAACAGTTCACTTGCTTGGTTGATTTTAGTAGATCATCTATATTATGTATATTAGAAAACAATGGTACAGACCCAAACATGTCTATATAAATTTAACCCACCCCAGTTTTCTGATCTCAGTGAGCACATCTATACATAGCAGCTGGGACAGGTCTCCCAGCCATGCAGAGATTGGGATGTGTCCTGATCTTCATGTGGCTGAGAGGCAGGGTCCTGCTGTGCCAGGATAGCTCTCCCTGCCCCTTGTGGCCTTTTGCTGCCTAGGCTTACAGGGAGTAATTTGCTCCTGGTCAGCATCTACATGTACATTTTGGCAAATTAGTTTAATGTGCCAATTTCTAGTACTTGCATACTAGAAATGGTGCATTAGTAATTGCTGCGCATGTGTAGATGGTGATGCTTTACCATGCCTTAGATTTGTTTAATGCACAGTGAAGTGTCTTGTGCAGATGCACCCAGTATGATTTACTTAAGCAACAAGTCAGACATATTGGAACTACTCTCACAACTGGCCAAACACAGCTCTAACTTAGATCCATCACTCACCTATGAAACTTCTCTGAGGTCAGATTCTATACAATTCTAGACTCACTAGACTGTTGTTTTTGTTTTTTAACAATTTGGCATCTGCTTCATATTTTTATAAGCTAAGTGAGCATTTCTGTAATTTAAATACCAAACTCTCATTGATTCCCATGTTTGCTTTAATAGCCGTAGAACATGACTCTCTCTTAAGAGTAATTCAAATTCAAAGAACCAAAGGTCTAAAGACCTTTTAAGGTATTAAAAACCACCTGTAGCTTAAAAAAAAAGGTGGCTAACATGATATTTGCAGATGAAAGAGAGGAAGAATGATTTAGAGGCAAAGGCATGGGGCTGGGATTCAAGATATCTCTTCTGTTCAATTCCCAGCTCTGCCACATGCTTTCAGTAAGGCTTCTAAAAAGTCATTTATTTTCTCTTTCCTTCAGTTGCCCTCACCTTGTCTGGAAAAAGTGAAGAACTTTTTGTTTCTCTTATCCTTTGTCTGTCTTGTCTATTTAGACTGTAAGCTATTCAGGGCATGGATTATATTATAGTCCATATACTATACTATAGTCTGATATACTATATATTATATCCTACTATATGTATGTACAGCGCCTAACACAATAGTATGGTGAACTTGGTGAAATCTTTAGATGTTACTATGTTATATACATAACAGCAATAATAAATGGTAATTAGCATACATAAGCCTAGTTGGATCTGGGATTCTTTTCTTTTCTTGTTAGTTGGTTGGGAAATTAACCATCAGAGTATGGATTATTCTTTTTTTTCCAACATGTGTTTTGATATATCGATAAAAATTATGTTAAAAGAGCAATATTCAAGTTGTTCAGTCAAATGCTCAGAAGTTAGGAAACACCCAATAAAAGGTTCCCTGCTCCTTGTGAAATGCATTATGATGCCATATTTGTGTGATTAGGTGCTATTCATTAAGGCTGGCCAGAAAAGAAGAACTTAATTCCATGAAAAATGGTGAGGTTTCTCTCATAATTTTTTCTTCTGTCTCAGAAGAAGAAGAAACTAGAACTTGGGAATGTTTCCCTCAATGAGAGAGGGAGGTCAGGAGGTCATCACATCCAACCCCCCTCAAAGCATCCCCATCTAGGCCATCCCAGCCCAGCTTTGTCCAGCTGGGTCTTATAAACTTCCAAGGATGGAGATTCCACAACTTCTCTGGGCAATCTGTTCCAGTTCTTTACTAGCCTGTTCATGAGAGTTTTCCCTAATATCCAACCTAAATTTCCCTTACTGCAAGTTGAGACCATTGCTCCTTGTTATGTGATCCACCACCAGTGAGAACAGTCTAGCTCCAGTGAAGGCACTGTGCATGCTGAATGTAAAGGAATCTTTGAAGAATTTAGCTGCAATGCCCCACTAATCTGAGCATTTGTAAAGTAGCTTGGGGCAGTTTTTACGGGGAAAAAGCAGAAGGCATGTCAATGGCACACAAGCAGAACTTTTTCTTCATCTTATTCTCAGGCCCCTGATGGATGTTACACTTAAGACATAATTAACTGGTTAATCACCAGGGATCTGGGTTTTCTGTTTTTCACAGAAAAACAGAGTAAACCATGGATTTTACCTTTTACCGGAGGCAAATGTAGATTTCTTGTTTTACCAGAGAAACCCACAGATTTTGCAGTTTTGCAGTGAGCTCCCTGCAGGCTGGCAGAGTTTCAGCCTGCTGGGAGCTGGGAGGGAACAGGAGGAGGGCGCTCAGGCAGGCGGCACCATGTGCATATGTATGTACATAGCCCCAGGAAGCCTGGAAAGCAGCTCCCGCAGGTAAGTGTGTGTGTGCAGCGGGAAAGGGGGCGGAGAGGGGGATTGAGGCCCCTTTAGGGAAGGACGGAGGGAGATGTTGCCCAGCTGGGCGGTGCATGGGGCTTGGGGCCTGGGGACACAATGCATGGCTGCAGGGCCCAGTGGGGAGCAGGACGGGGCCGCGGGTGGCTCATCCAAGGGAGAGGGAGGACCAGCTCCCTGCTGCTGCATGCACTCCCAAGGGGCAGGGGGAACCCACATGCCCCAGACCTGTGCGCAGGGTGGGCACAGGCTGCACATTCAGGTTCCCACCCTGTTTCCTTCCCTCGGGGTCTCCACAGCCCAGCAGGCATGACTTGTTATGGCAGGGAACAGTGGAGCTCCGCGGGGATCTCCTTGCTGCTGCAAACTCTGTGCTGCCCTGGCGATGTGCCCTCTGTGGGGCTGGGGGAGCCCTGGCAGCTGGGGGTCAGTGAGAGGCATGAGCAGGGCCAGGCGGGTGTGGGTGGGGAGTGAAGGGAACCAGCAGGGCCGAGGGTAGGGCTGTGGGGGGCCTTCAATTTTAATAACAGATTTTGGGGGTTTATTAGAGAACATGTGGTTTTTTATTGGAGACTTTGTGATTTTTGTATCAGGGAAAACCAGGATCCCTGTTAAACATATCTTAAGTAGTGACCTGACCACACATTCATTCAATTAATGGTGTGATAAAACAAGGAAGAAGTCACAAATTATTACACTAAATATGCATCATAAACTTTGTGGCTGGTTCCCATCATGCCTTAAATTAAACTTGTGGCCAGTGCTCCCAGCCTTGGGAGTACACCAGACCCCTCAAGACTCTCCCAGCTGGGAGCCCCAATCAGCTGACTGAGGCTCCTAGCCAGAGGAGCATGTCAGAGACTCCCCTATGCTCCCATGGCTAGAAACCCTGATCAGCTGGCCTGGACTCTCAGCTGCCAGCGCACACAGGAGCCACCCTTGTGACATGCTGGTATAGAGGGAGTCCAGAGGCACAATCTTTGGGAATGCACATCAGACCCCATCACACCTTTAACATCTATCAGCAGCCTCAGAAGTAGCTGAACCATTTTTGCTAAAATTTTCTTCTTAAAAATGTGTGTGTGGGGGTGGTGTGTGGGGGGGTGGTATTGGTGGCGAGGAGCGGGGGCATCAGCCTGAGTCAGACACCTGCAAGGAAACTTTTAGTTCAAACATCTAAAGTGTATCAAACTTTAAGCCAGTACAAACAAGGTCTTCGTTTAAACTAAAGTAAAAATAGGGTCTTATAAGGGAAGTGTCAGCCAAGCTAAAATACGAGTGCTGCTACCTACTCTGCAGCTAATAAATAGGACTCCATGACAGCAATGCCTGTTCCAGAAGGAAAGAAGACTTTCAGCAAGCCCGTTTTGTCATTTCAACTATCCCTATTAAACAGCTGCACTCCTATGCTACTGCTGTGATGTTCTTACAGAGTAGCAAAAACTAATCATAATTACACAATGTCATTTCCCCCACTTCTTTCACCTTACTGGCACTTGAGGCATCGAGAGTATTATCTGTGCCAACCTCCAAGAATCCTAAAATTATATCCTAACCTGCATCCTTCTTTTGGCAACTGGCCGGGCCAGTTAATTTGCCTTCTAAAAACGGATCCCTTACAACTGTAGCTATGCCCGTCTCCTATTCATCTTTCAGCTTTAGATAGATGAGTGAGAATGTAGAAGACACATAGTTAGCACAGATACATGGTGTAGATATGCCTCAATAAATTGCTTTAACAATTTTGCTTTATCTGTGGGCCACACAGTCTTGCCAGATATAGAACTTATCTCTGATAGATAAGAACAACAGAGATGTTAAGACCCTCGACTGCATTTATAATGTAAAATAGTTTCTATTTTTCAGACACCAATAACCTTTTATACTTCCTATTAGCAATTTCTTGTTCCACCCCCCCATCCCTTTAAATGGAAACACAAGTCTGCCATTTAATAAAACCCCAATAATGATTCTGCTTTAAAGGACAAGGGCTAATCACTTGCTGCTTAACATTCCAGCCACATGACAGTGGAGAAGAATAAATCAGTTAAACAGCAAGATGCAGCACAACTAATTTTCATGTAAAAGGGGGTGATTGCCTTTTTTTTTTAAACCATTGTGATGTTTTTTTAAGCTGTTAAAGCCCAAACATCCTCGTCTACCAGTTTATGAATTATTAATAAAAAAAGAGAGAAAAGAGGCTTTCTTTTTCTAAATATCATCTGCTAAGCCACCACAGACTGAAGTGCCTCACACTGATTCCTGATTTACATAGTCCCAGTTGGAAGTTAATGAAGACTGCTGAGCCACCTTTCAACATGCAGATAAACCTTCATGTATTTAAAAGCAGGGAATATGTGCTTGTTGCTGGCAAATTATTCATCTAAGATCTGAAGTTTCTGACACCGCCTGCGTCAGATAAACTGTCACCCAAATTGCAAACTAATTAGTGATTCAAACATTTTCGAGCTGATTGATGACAGAATAATTTACGCTTGTTTCTCAGTTTCCAGCTGGCACAGGCTGCTGACTGGAGCCCTAATTAACGCTAGTACATCAGTCATGTTCTGCCAAGGCAGCACATACAATTAAAAGGCAGTTTAAATGGAATATCACATTAAAAAGGCTGGTAGATGCAAATGTGAGGAAACAGCACTTTAGGAAGAAATGACAACAGAACCCCACAAACCAAAACAGAATGGAACAGGATTTTTTTTTTTTTTTTTAAATGGAGAAATAAATTGTATGCCATATAGGATATTTAACAAAATAAAACAATGGAAGAGGCAGAATATGCATCTTAAATGGGTTGTTTTCTAAAGAATTTATACCAAGATATGTACCTAATACCTTTCCTTCTCATAATCAGTAGGACAATGAATATACACTGGTATTTTGGTCAGATGGATTTAAAACACGTACGCATAAAGCAGGTGATGGAAGTAGCTCCACTGGATATTTAGTAGGTTGTTATAAGACAGTACATTGGCCTCATTCCAAGTTCTTGTAAAGGTATTATATTATGGTAGCCTTTAAACTTGCCTTATGTAACTAAAGTCCTGATCCGAAGTCCAGTGAAGTCAATAGGGTTCTTATCATTATAAATACAAAGGGAAAAACAGCAAAAATTCATGAAACATTATCTATTTAGTTAAAACCAACACATTTT
The DNA here is from genome assembly GCF_000455745.1 of Alligator sinensis. NCBI lineage: Eukaryota > Metazoa > Chordata > Crocodylia > Alligatoridae > Alligator > Alligator sinensis. The sequence goes on along the minus strand of NW_005842985.1, from coordinate 125,824 downwards.
TAAAAGATATGGTAATGTCGCATAGTGAGTATTGAATGGTTTCTGTGGCATTCCTCCAAGCAAGTGCAAAATACCCTTAGGGGAGCTGGACGTTCCATGGCAATTCTGTAAAGGACCGTCATTGCTATGTAGATGCAGCTTGGGGCCTGAATCTGCATCAAATGCTTTTGGCAATCAGATGTTGTGGAAAATCGCAGCCTTCTGTGGCTCTGAAGCCAGGCATTGCTTTTATTTAATTAGGCCTATATCATCATATCTGTGCTAGAAGCAAAGTACCTGTATATCAGTTATTCTCAATCTATCAGCAGGCAGATCTATAGCTCTAGGAAGAAATACAATTTGCCATCTCAGTAATGAGAAATGATGACAGGTATAATCTCTGTTTTTATTTACATTTGAACTAGAACAGTGCTAACAGTTTGGCTGCATTGCATTTTGTTTTAAACTGATGATCAAGCTGAGGACAAAAACAGTACTTCCCGACAAAATGCAGAATCGGTGTTAAAACCACAGTGCCAGACCATCATTGTAATGTATGATATGTATTTGATGACACTGGTTTATCTTACTCCAATGTGACCTCTGCGGTGGGGGGAGACAGTGGTGGTGGTGAAGTTTTCATGAATATAAACAGCCTTGGGGTTAGTACCTTGTCTGCTAAGGTGTTTTTGAGATTATCTATAGAACATGACAGATGAGCCCTTGACTCTTACAGCACTCAAACACAGAACAAAGAGGAGTCACTGTAGTAACCACAAATAGGATGTAAGATGGAAGATGTGTTAAGCACTCCAATTTGTTTCCAGGAGTAGAGCATATTGAAAGCTCATATCATTCAACATAGTTCCATTCTGCTGTCAAATGATGTTTTGTAATGCCGCATGTTTGCCCTTTTTAAACAAAATGTAGGTGAGGTAATAATTATCATCATTAATATAAATTAACAGGTAGAATTTGGGTTTATGTGGCATCTTGTAGAGCTGCAACATCTCTGGAGCTTTACAAACCAGTGAGATACAGACAAGGAGCCAAATTTACCACTGATGTGACTGCACTTCTACTGACTTCTCTAGAATTGAACCAAATGGGGTCAACAGGGTGGAACAGAGCCTGAGTACCCAATGCATGCCTCTCCAATATTTATTCTGGGTTGGATCAAATAAAAGTCTTAGGCACCTAAATTCTGTTATTGCAAGACTGCAACACTCAGCATTATAAGAACCTGCGTTAGGGGCCGAGGCTCCTTATACAGGCGACCCTGCCATTCATGGGGGATACATTCTCATATCTCCCACGAATGGTGAAATCCATGAATAAGGCACCAAGTTCATGAATGCCGTCTGTGTTCATGAACTCAGTGTCCCCAGCAGCTGGTGCGGGGGTGGGGGGGCAGGGCACAACTGGCCTAGTGACTGTTGGGGCACAGCAGTGGGAGTGCGGCAGCAGTGGTGGGAGCCCAGCGGTGAAAAGCGTGGAGCTCCTGAGGAGCTACTTTAAGAAGCGGGTTTGGCATTTGCAAATATTTGAAACAGCAAATGCTGAACCCATGAATAGTGAGGGTTTCCTGTTTAGTAAATAGTTGCCTCAGGTGGGATTCAGTAAGAATGTACTTGGGCCTCTTCATCCTGAAAAAGAGAAGGCTAAGAGGGTACTTGGTAGCAGCTACTACATCAGAGAAATACATTAAGAGCTCGGTGAACTACTGTTCACCGGGGCATCCTTGGAGAAAACCAGGAGTAATGGCCACAGACTCCTGGAAGACCAATTCAGGCTTAACACTATGAAAAAACGTCTTCACAGTCAGGGTGTCCAGACTGTGGAATAAACTCCCTCCAGAGGTGGTGCGATAACCTACCCTGGAGATCTCCAAGAGGAGGCTGGACTTCACTGGGGTCACCTGACCCCCAGTTGTCTTTCCTGCCTAGCGTAGGTGGGGGCTGGACCCGATGACCTTACGAGGTCCCTTCCAGCCCCTAAAAATGTATGAATCTAT
>NW_005842985.1:118342-123800 GCF_000455745.1 Alligator sinensis | reverse complement strand
TCAGCAGGGAGTTGCCCATGTCACTGTATTGAGCATGCAGCTGCCAAGACCTAGCCAAAAAGAAACACTGAGAATTTGAGACCTCTCTAGAGTCCATCTCTGAGACTCTGGTGCCTCATCACAGGGTTTCAAGAAAGCACTTCTCTTCCTTCAGGATCCACAGTCTGAAGACAGGCATCTATGCCCTCTCTTTCAAAAAGAGATCATACTTTTGTTTTAAAAGACGTTTGGAGGAGGCAGTGGCACCCAGTACCTTTGTATAAAATAGCTTAATGGCTTGATCACTGACCCAGGAAGTGGGAGATCTGGATTCAATTCCCTTCTCTGACTCAGGGATTCAGACTTGTAGCTCCCACTTCACAGGAATACGTCTTAAACCACCAGGAAGTAGGCTATTTTGAGTGAGGGAGTGAGAACTCTCCATATTTATCTGTACCACTGTGCAAAGTATTCAAGATTTACCTTATCAGAGAGAGCATGCATACAGAAGGATGTCTGACTCTGTAGCCTAGCAGTTAATGCACTCAGCTGGAAGATAGGACTTGGTTCTAGTCCCTGCTCCAAAGAAGGCTGTTATAGTTTATCCAATAACTGTTTAGTGTAGGGTGCATAAATACACCTTTGGATGGGGATTGAAACCCAGGTCTTTTTCTTCCTGCTTAATGCACTAACTAAGAATCATGCTTCTTGCTTGCTCTCTCTCTGTCTGCCCCAGTGTGTCATGAATTCTTTGCTATACACTGACAGAGCTTTGACAGGATGGGAAGCAAGTACATCCACCTAGCTTAACCCTTAGCTCTGATGATTGGGATACTTTACTGGGAGGTAGGTTTAAGCCCCCTCAGGCTCAGGAGAGAAATGAACCTGGGTCTCCCAGTTCCTGGGCAACCACTCTAACCACAACTTCTCCAGCCATTTTTTAAAAGCAAATGGAACCCATAGATGTATTTTGTAAGGAACCTGATCCCTTGGGTTAGGCATGCTCTGAGAATGCCTATCAGATCTGTCCCCTAGGGTATTTATGTGGTGGAATGCTTACTTCTGGATCCTGACCAGTCTTGGGGACAACAGGGAAATGAGCTACTCAGTTCTGTCAAGATGGGTCCAGTTCTGGGAATGCACAGAAACACAACTCTGACCTTTTTTGGATCCATCTTTCTGAGTTTCATATGTAGTCATTGAAGGCAGAAATATTCCTTCTGAGCTGGAAAACAGCCTAGGACAGGGATGGGTAAAATGCAGCCCATGGGCCAGATGCGGCCCACCAGGCCATTCTATCTGGTCCACAGGGCCCCTAAAACATTTAGAAAATTAATATTTATCTGCCCCTGGATGCCTGTCATGTGGCCCTCGATGGCTTGCCAAGACTCAGTAAGCGGCCATCTGCCTGAAATAATTGCCCACCCCTGGTTTAGGACAACAAGATTACCTTCTACTTCTCCCCTCCCCCCCCGAAAAAAGTTTCATAAGTAGTACTAGCACCAGAGCAAACAGAGATGGGCAAGAATGGACACTTGTTCCACAATTGATATTTTAATAATATACCAAATTAAACTGCCTTTCAGTAGGAATGGTCACTGCATATTTGAGAGCTGATTTTGTTGCTTTTTGACAATTTTTATGGCAAGCAGTCACTTTACTTATTGTAGATATACAAAGTGCCAGTTGTTCACCCCAAACTTTTAATGTAAGTAGAGTGCAGAATTACTTATTTTTTCTTCTGTTGCTTCCAACTAGCTGAGAAACGCAGTAGTGGCTTGCTACATCTCTATACAGTGTAGCGGTTCCATAAATGAAGGAATGTGGAACTCCCTATAGAAACTGAAACTTCTAATGTGCTGTGTAAATACAGCACGCGTTAGCCAGTTTGTGTTTATAACATATTAGTCATGTGCAATATCACCTCCCCAGTGGGGAACCCATAAGAGCTTGCCTGCTCAGAAGAGAAATGTCTCTATCTAATGTTGAACATATTCAAATCTTCCCTGGTAAGAAATGTACTTTTCTTCCCTTGTTAACATTCTTCAGGTTTCCTAAGGCAAGGGATCTCTTTCTTGCTTTGGCAGCAGTAAAGCCTCCACAAGTTAACATACAAATAAAACACAGTTTGATTCTCTATCCCCTATGATTGGCAAGCATAGGTAAAACACAAATAACTTAGATCCTTCCTACCAAGAGATTACTTAATATTGTCTAAGGTTAGAAAGAAAGTTCAACTCATAACAGTTAAGAAATGGGTGATATAATAGGGACTGAAGGTAAAGAAAGTTTTGTCCTTAATGCCTTGGACCAGAGATCTTGTGGATCTAAATTCAATTCTTAGCTCTGCCACAAAGTTCCTTTTATGTTCTTGGACATATCACAATCTAACTGTCTCATTTCCCAATCTGTAAAATAGGGGGATAATCCTTCTCAAGTTATTTGATCTTGAGAAGAATTATTTGTATGCCTAACTTCAAGTTAAAGGGATAGGATTCCTGGAGTTTGCAAAGTTAAGTGTGCCTAGGAGCCTTTGCACAAGCAGAGCTTGAGATCATTAAAGAAAAAAAAAAAAAACTCTCTTACCAAGTATAAGTGCAATACCCAGGAAGAGACCCTGATCACAAATAACATACAACAAAATGAAAGTGTTGAAAAGTCAAAAAAAATGAAGCAGTCAAACCATTGCACTTGCTTTATGAACATTTTATTTCTCAAGCCACTCTATCATATTCTGTTACTCAAGATCATTCAAGGTTGAGGTCCCTTTCAAGCTTAATTTTCTATGCTTCTATTTCTGAAGCTTTGGAGAAGAAAAATGGTAAATGAGGTATGGGTTTTTTGTCTGGTTGGTTGGTTGCAGGGCGGGGGGTTGTCTTAGTTTTTGCATCGGGAAGTTTATACACACATCCCACATAAAGACATAGACTTTTAAAAATAATTTCCCTGGACACAAAGAGTACTCCTCTCAGAGAACTATATTTATGCTAGAGTGAGAAGTAATTCAAAATGATTCCATTCAAATAAGCATTCAACAACTGGGAAGCCTTTTTTCATGATCTTCAAGCACTCCTGTTCTTACCACCTTCCAGTGGCTTCCTGCCTTCAACCCAAGTCCCTTCATTTTTCTGTTAGACTACAGGCCTTTATTTTACTTATCAGAGAACATTCATTGAGATGCTTTAACTTTAAATACTTTCTTCCACAGGTTCATCAGCATTAACATCTTCTCTAAACATGTCAGCCACTGACATTTTCTGGCAAAATGGCTACTAGAAATGCTGAAGCTCATAATGTGATCTTTGGAAATAAGGAATAAGAAAGCCATGTAATGGGGAAAGTGATGCAACATTGGCTGAGGAGCCGGTAAAGACCAAAGGAGATATGTTCTACCAGGAAAGTCTGAGGTTGGAAAGGAGACCATCAGAGGGCTGCAGGGATGGATGATGAAGTCCTGAGCTGCTCTGGAACATTGTAAGAGATGGAAGCCAAGGCCTATAAAAAGGCAGCTGGGAAGAGGATTAAAAGAGAGGTGCTACTCCAACCTGAAGAGAAACATTTAGGTTAAAGTCAATTTAGGGATGACCAAAATTTCAGGTGGTTCATTTGTATTCCCATGTCTGTTTGACCTTGGTAGAACCACACGTTAACACTTAATTAGGCTATATATTACAGGTCACTACTTGCCTTGCCTACCAAAAAAATAATTCAATCAGTGAAACAATAAAATAAATATATCAGCTGTTAAGGCAATATTAACATCTCTACTTCTCACTGTTCCCTAAATCACTACACACAAAAACACTCATGGGTTCTGCAGATCCACAAAAAATCACTTTTTTTTTTTTTTAATAGTACAAAGCCTTCCAAGAAGGCATACACCCTTCCTAACAGATGTACTCAAACCTTAATTCACACCTTAGCAAAATTAAGACATTTTACTAACAGACAAATTATCCACCTCAAAAAGGGTAGAATGTTCTACTTCCAACTACTTATGGAATTGTACATTTGCAGCAATGAGGAACTGGATATGTGTAAAGTTCAACACATTTAAAGCTTTAAAGCCGTTATTCTTTTCAACTATCATAAAATTTAAAATTATTTTTGCTAAATTCAGTCTGAGCTGCCCATCTTCATTTATGAGAAAAAAGTACAAAAGTGTTTTGTGTACTAAATTCTCTCCCCCTCCCTTTCACTGCTTAAGGAAACAGAAACAAATAAAGCACTTCATAATTAAAATAAGAATATAATAATATGTATTCTTTTAGTAGTCCCATTCTTTCCAGTGCTTAGCACTGTTTAAATCTCCTATTAACATGATAGTTTGGGCTTTTTCTTTGTTTAATAAAACTCATTCTTCACTGGGCATATTAAGGTGTGTAATGAAGTGTGCAGCTAACAGGTGACAAGCAAATAGCCCATAAGCTTGGAGGGGCTCATTCATCAAAGTCCTTGTTGTTGATAAACCATCTACTTCAGTAACACTTCGAGTAGCCTGGAAGTGCAAAACATAGGCCACTTAACTGCAACTCTCCACAACTTAATGGTAAGACACAAAGAGATACACCAAGAACCTGCAGCAGTGAATCTTTGAGTTGAATAGGAGCAGGCATTAACAATCATAAAAGAAGTAACAAGTAGCCAGGAAGCTTATTATAGATAATAAGAAGCTCAAGGAGCAAAAATATTCTTCCTTCATAGAAAGAAGGCTATTTCTAACACTCTGTGAACAAACTATGTAATTCTGCTTCAGTTACGTAGTTTATACAGTAGGGTAGCTGAGAACAGGATTGGAACCTGGAGTCTTCTTGGGAACAATATTATAATTTATTTTAAAATATAAACATGAATGTACAAATGACTATGTTGTCTCACATGCAGTGTGCCCCAGAATAAGATACACACTTTGTTTTTGAAAGGCAGAATGAAGGGAAAAAAAAATCTTTCCTTGTAGTAATGGAGTAGCAGCAGGTAGGGAGCCAAGCCTCTCAATTGTTCAGCTCCTTGTGGATCATGTGCAGAGTTTACTTTTACTTTTGCCTGGTAAGCAACAGATACTTCTCTTACTATGTTTCTCACATATAGTTCACACTTAATGGGATAGTGGGGGGGGGGGAAGATGCACATTGTATACAAGAAAATTTGGTAAATATACAGGTATGGAAACAGCTGTAAAAGAAGTAGTTTGTGGATATGTGCAAAAACTAGGAGGGATGTCCTCCTCCATGAATGTCTTTCCCATCTCCCTTGAGTCTCCCTATTTCTTCTATCTTTTAATCCATTGCTCCTGGAGGCAACATGAATAACACCATTCTCCTCAAAGGGCTTTGCAATGACTACCAATTACCTTGTCTATAAAGTTGCTCAAATGCTCTCATCCCATCAGATTATTTCATCCCTTGAAAGGGCAAATGCTCTGAAAAAAGTATCCCCTTTACTCCCATTTGAAACTTAGTAACAGTCGCTTGGTGCAACT
>NW_005842985.1:86094-118332 GCF_000455745.1 Alligator sinensis | reverse complement strand
ATCAGAATAAAAAGCAATGGACTTTACATGCCCGACAATGTAGTTACCAAGCTTTTGAAGCAGCTTTGCAATAACACAAACCACTTTAAAAGTCATAATATTAACTGAGCATATTCTCCATGGACACATTCAATGAAATTAGGCTCTCTTTTTTCCTCCCCCTTGCTCAAATATTTTATTTCTATTGGGTTGCAGGCAAATAGCCTATCATTGATTCAGCAAGGCAGACCCTAAAATACTGGGAAGCAATGACATACAATACATTTCATAACCAAAACTAATTCATGCCTGAAGTATGTCAGACTTTTTTGGTCTCCCAGTTTAATAGAAAATCTGTTGAAGAAAAAAAAATCATACACAATTATGTAGCAGAACAGATGATTTTGTATCATACCCATACACATGTAAGAGAAAAAAAGTGTGTGTGCATACATGTGCAAGCATATGTCCAGATACTCATCTGGTATAAACTGGTGTTGTTCTGCTGACTTTAGTAGAGTAATATTGATTTACACAAGCTGAGAATCTTGTATTTATGTTGTAGTTCTATGATATTTTACTCATCTTTATTGAAAAACAAGCCAAAAAGGTGTAGTGTAGAACACTACACTACTCTTTAATGTCTTCATCAGCGACTTGGACGGGGGAGTGAAGTATACTCTGTCCAAGTTTGCGGATGACACAAAACTGTGGGGAGAAGTGGACAAGCCAGAGGGCAGGGAACAGCTGCAGGCAGACCTGGATAGGTTGGACAAGTGGGCAGAAAACAACAGAATGCAATTCAACAAGCAGAAATGCAAAGTGCTGCACCTAGGGAGGAAAAATGTCCAGCATACCTGCTGCCTAGGAAATGACCTGCTGGGTGGCATGGAAGTGGAAAGGGATCTTGGAGTCCCAGTGGACTCCAAGATGAACATGAGTTGGCAGTGTGATGAAGCCATCAGAAAAGCTAATGGCACTTTATCGTGCATCAGCAGATGCATGACGAATAGATCCAAAGAGGTGATACTTCCTCCTATCGGGCGCTGGTCAGACCGCAGTTGGAGTACTGTGTACAATACTGGGAACTGCACTTCAAGAGGGATGTGGATAACCTGGAGAGGGTCCAGAGAAGGGCCACTCGTATGGTTAAGGGCTTGCAGGCCAAGCCCTACGAGGAGAGACTAAAGAACCTGGACCTTTTCAGCCTCTGCAAGAGAAGGTTGAGAGGCGACCTTGTGGCTGCCTATAAGTTCATCACAGGGGCAAAGAAGGGAATTGGTGAGGTTTTATTCACCAAGGCGCCCCCAGGGGTTACAAGAAATAATGGCCACAAGCTAGCAGAGAGCAGATTTAGATTGGACATTAGGAAGAACTTCTTCACAGTTCGAGTGGCCAAGGTCTGGAACGGGCTCCCAAGGGAGGTGGTGCTCTCCCCTACCCTGGGGGTCTTCAAGAGGAGGTTGGATATGCATCTAGCTGGGGTCATCTAGACCCAGCACTGTTTCCTGCCTATGCAGGGAGTCGGACTCGATGATCTATTGAGGTCCGTTCCAACCCTAACATCTATGAAACTACTCATTAATGTAAATGCAAATATGTTACCGGTATTGTTATAAACGTATAACATCTACCCTTCTAAAATATGCTGCTTTCCAACTATTCCTATTGGTCAGTCCATTTTCCCTCCTAAAATTAGAAAGAACAGTTGGCTCAATACTGGAGTTATAAAAAAAAGCTTAAAACAAAAAGGAATTCCTTCCATTTTTAATAATAAAAACTTATTGCCTATTCAACCAAACTACTAGATTGGCACTCTGTCCCTCAGATGAGGCCACAGCTGATCATTCGTCAGAACCAATTAGAGCTATGAAATCCCAAAGCTGGACAAATAGTGTAGTATTCGTCCAAAATTTATCCAAATTGTAGTCTCTGTGCTTGTATCTGCTTTCATTTTGTGTTCATATTCTGGCAAACATGTTTACCAGGTAGAATATTAATAGAGACAGTAAATTTAATTAATGATGCAGAATGTTAACAATTTTTGAAAAAAAATGTTTGAACTACAAATCTAATCTTAGATTTGTGCTTACTTCATCAGGGAAGATGCTTCACCTGGCCTACATATACAATCAGAACTAGTCAATACAGATCATATTTAAAATTCAGGAACCCTGAAGAGAACCTGTTGTGAAAGTCCAATAAAAGCAATTTGCCAACTGTGGGGCCATAGACTGTCAATCACCTGAAGAGCATTGGTTTTTCCATTTGCTTTCTAGTTGGCGGGTCACAGGGTCCCACCACCTTCTAACTGTGTCCATAAACTAGAACAAACTAGATTAGAAGTAGTAACCTCCCCCCTGTCCCAAAGAAAAACATTATTTAATGTATTTAAAAAAAAATATAATTTGATTACCAGCAAAATGGTTGTCAGTTCCCAATGAAGGTATCTAGAATTCTATCTATGAAAATGGCAACTAAGTGTAGAAAGCTCTGAGAAACATTGACTTATAACAAAGAAAAAATGTATTCCTAGAAATTGTTTAGGACTGTATTTGAGAATTGCTTAGGCCAACTGGTGAGCAGTTACTTGAATCAATAGTCCCCAATTAAATGAATGGGAAAAATATGAAGCAACAAATGCATTTCAGAAAGTCCTGACCTGTTTAAAGACCATTCTCCAAAGAAAGGCAAAATTCAAGCAAAATGCAAGACACCTAGTTTTATTTTCCTCTCACAGCATTAGTATCATATGCAATAGCATAACTAGGGCACCAGCACTCTGCACCCTGTCTCCCCACTCTGGACTGCCCCCTCACTGCTCTCCAGCCCTCAGCATTACTGCCTTTTCTCCTCCTCCTCACTTTCTGCCTAGGGTGCTGAAATTGCCAATTACACCTCTACATATTAGGGCTGTGCGAAACGGCACCCTTCCATTTCAACCAGTGTTTCAACATTTCGACAGAACAGCATTTTGTTTTGATTCAAAACCGCTGTTCCGTTTCATTTCATTGCAACGATTTCGCTGTTTCGACGTTTCGTCCATAGGCTATAATGGGGAAGTTCAAAACAGCCTATAACTTTGTCATTTCTGGTCTGATTTGGATGAACCTTGCAGAAATGGTAGCCCCTTCTGAGGGCATGAAGGCTGCCTAGTTTCTAGGAGATAGGTATAGGGGGTTTGGAGAAACTGCACCTCAAAGTCTTGAAAGTAAAACTCATGTCATGTGTGTGTGTTAAGCCACAGTGGGGTCAAAACTTCAGGGGTGGTGGCCTCTGCTGAGGCCACAAAGCCTGCCAAGTTCTAAGGAGATAGGTGCAGGGATTTGGGGAAAACTACACCTCAAGCTGTGGACAAGCAAAACTTGTGACATGGGTGACACTGTGTGTGTTAAGGACCAGCAGAGTGAAAACTGCAGCCATGCTAGCCCCTGCTGAGGCCACGAAGCCTGCTAGGTTTCAAGGAGGTGCAGGGGCTCTGGGTTCTGGGGCCCTGCACCTCTGGCTGCTGACAGGTAAAACTCGTGACATGGGTGCCTGTGGGACTGTGTCTGTCTTGGGGCAGAGGGGGGTAAAAACTGCAGGCCTGCTAGTCCCTGTTGTGGCCACGAAGCCTGCCAATGTCAAGGAGATAGGTGCAGGGGAAGTCTGGGTTCTGGGGCCCTACACCCTTTGAGAGGCAAAACTCATGGCATGGGTGGGTGACACTTTGTGTGTTAAGGTGCACCCTCACTCAACTGACACCAAAGCAGAAAGCAGGGCAGTTCTAACAATGCAGCCTTCTCTGAAGTTTTTCCATCCCTCCCCTAGAGCACTGGGATTGGAAGAGACCTCAGGAAAGGATGACAGTCACTGGCCAGCTACACGGTCAATAATGAAAGCACTCCTTCCCCACCTTCTCCTTAATTTAGTTTCTGTTTCCCTGCAAGCAAGTCCAGCTTGAGCTTCGAAACTCAAAACGTTTTGAAAAATTTTGAAATGTTTCAACTTGCCTCATTTTGTTTCAAGGCTGTTTCAAAGCTCTCTGTTTCATTTTGAGCTCAAAACAGCATTGAAACGAAACTGCCAGTGAAATTTCGCACAGCCCTACTACATATATGTTCACAATACTCATTACTGTTATCCATGGGAGATATCTGTCCAAAGTACACATCTACCATATTTTAATTAGAGTCCTTTCCTTCCTCAAATGCCCTTTCAAAAACAGGATATAAAATATTCTGGTTTTATCTTGCCTAATAACAATTCCTTGATAATGTAAAAATAGATATTTAATTCTCTATTTGCCAACTTGTGTACAAGACAACTTTTAGTCTGGTCCACAGAAACAACTCATGGTGAATTCATCAATATTTCCCCAGCAAAAATGAAGGACAACTGAAAAGGGCACATTTTTAAAGAGCTTCTATGTGACTGTCATTGATTAAGTTGGAGTCACAAGGGCAAAAAAATCACAAGCAATGTTTTGAGATTTTTTTTTGCCTACATATCCACAGCAACCCAAATTTTCCTTAACTGTGTAAATGTCAGAGTCAAATATTTCAGAGAGATGAAAATATTTGTCCAATAAAGATACATGCTATTCAATCTGCTTGCCTCAGTTACTTATACATCAACTCTAAAATTTGAGTGAGGATTTGCTAAAGAATGTTTGCAACATGTTGCCAAGTCTGACGTGCCATAGAGAGATTTGTCTGACATAACATGGCAAGCAGTCTGGTCCATTTAGTCCAGTACCTATCTCTGACAGTGGTCAGTGCCAACTACTTCAGAGAAAGAAACCCTGAAGAAAGCAACCATGATACCTTACCCCCCCCAGGTTAAGTTTTCTCCTTTATCACCTATAAAGATTGATTTATAATCTGAAACTTGAAGGTTTTTCTCTCTTCCAGAGATCCTGACTCTGCATGTGTGCATGTGCTCTAATATGTGCTATTATCTGTACATTCCAGTAATTGATGTAATACTTGATGATTTTTTGAATCCAGCTAAGCTTTTGTCTCCATGTAAAATGTGACAATATATTCCACAGGCTGATTGTGTTCAAGAAACCATTTTCTCCAAACAGGTGCAAATTTGTCATCTTTCAGCTAAATTCCTGATTGTTTTTGTGTCACCAGGTCTAGCCTCTCTATTCATGGTTTTGTACATGTTTATCATATCCCTTCCCATTCACCTTCTTTATATAGTTAAACAGGTCTAATCTTTTCATTGTCTTGATACAAGAGGTTTCCCATACCCTGATTAATCAATTCTTGATGCCAGCCTCTGAACTCTTTTTTGCTAGATCAATTTTGAGACAGGGGCCACATCCAGATGAGCAAATACGTGCCTATTGTGGCATCTAAAAGCAATTTGAGATGCCACAAGAGGCATGCTAGGAACATAAAAATGTTCACACAAACTCTAAATTTGATACCAGGAAATCCTAGTATCAAAACCAAAACAAAACCCCATGCCAGAAAAAAGCGGCACAGACCAGACTCCTGAAGCATATCCAGAAGCAACCAGAGGCTGGGTCCTTCAAGGAGATGTTCTAGCACCTCGCCAGAGTGTTTCTATGGCTGCCCCATGCTTCTGCTGCTCCAGTATGCTGCCTCAGTGTGCTGGGGCAAATAGGAGTCGGATAAGGCTGCAGTAGCGGCTTGGACCTGGGCTCTGTCCCAGGTAAGCAAGGACGTGGCGGTGGTGGTGGGGCTGTGGAGTGGGGGGACTGCTTGGGAGGGGTGGTTCCCACACCCACCCCCCTGCATGGTACACAGCTCCCTTGCAGCAGCAGCCATGACCATCGGGGTCCTAATGGCCCGCTGCTGCCACAGATTCTCGGTGGCACTGCACCGCCTCAGACTTGGTGGCTGCAGAGGGCACACAGCGCTGGCCCGGCCCACTAGCACATGTCCTCGAGCAGGACCTGGCTGCTTTTGCTGTCACATGGGGCTCCCAGTGCCATGTGCCTTGGGGCCAGGCTGGGTCCTGCCTCCACATGCTCCACACGCCATTGGGCTAGGCTGTCTCCATGCAAGCACAACTGGGCCTGACCTGATAGCACACAGCTCATGCCTGTGGTGCCAGGAGTCATGGGTGACAGCAAGAGAAACCTGATCCTGCCTAAAGGAATGCACCAGTGGCCAGGCCAGTACCATGTGCAGCCACTGGGCCTGAGGCAGTACTGTGCTGCTGGGGGTCTCTGCCAAAAGCCAAGAGTGCCCCAATGGCTCTGCTAGTCCTTCCACACCCACAACCCCCCCACCCACAAACCCCCTCGCAAGCCACCCACAAACCGTACACCCACTCAAACCTCTGCACAAGCCCTACCCCCCACAAACCTCACCCCCACAAACCCTACCCCCACCCACAAATCCCTCCACACCCCTTCTCCTTCCCCTGCATGCCCAGCTCCCAGATGGGATCTGCTGGTAGGAACCATGGCTGCAGGGGCAACTGCCACACTGCAGCCCTGCCCCATGCCCACACCAGTGCTGGGACATGTGGCCCCATCCTGGAGGGCTCCTGGTCCCAGGAACTACTTGGGGGGTATGATGGGTGGGGAAAGGGGTGGAGGTGGCAGCAGGGGAGACAGAGACAGAGACAGAGACGGGAGAGTGCTCCAGGTAGGCACGGCCTTCAGAGCCAGGCTCACAGCCGCCCTGCCATCTTATAGCAGCCTGTGCAGGGGAAGGCTGGCCTGGAAGGGAAGAAGCTTGCCCAGCCCAGTCCCTGAGTCCCAGTCAAGGGCTTCCCAGAAACAGCATGGGAGTCACTGAGGTCTGGTCACAAGCACAGGGATCAGAACAGTAAGAGCTAGCACTATTCAGTGCCACAAAGCAGCAGGTGGAACAGCTGCAACTGGACTGATGTCCTGGTGTTGGAATAGAGATGCAGCCTAGAGGGAGCTAGTAGGGGAAAGCAGGGGTCAGGGGTGAGGAGTAAGGGTAAGAACAGGGCACCAGCATATCAGTGCTGCTCAGCACTCCACATCCTAGCAAGAGAAGGAGACAGAGGCAGCTCTGATTTTTCTATGATAAAAAAGCCAAAAGCAAGTGCTAAAGTGTATAGATATTTAGAACAGATCCAAAGATGTTATTGACCTTATACACTTCATCCTCACACACAACAATTTCACTCTTAATAACCACCACTTCCTCCAGACTATGGGCACAGCTATGGGCCGCAAAATGGCCCCACAGTAAGCCAACCTTTTTATGAGCCACCTAGATGAAGAATTCCTCAAGGGCTGCACCATCAAACCCTTGCTATACTTAAGATATATCAATGACATCATCATTTGGACTGAAAACCTACAATCTCTGATTGAGTTCCATCAGAAATTCAATAATCATCATCCCTCCATCTGACTATCTTTTGAATACTCCAGCACCAACATCTCCTTTTTAGACACAATGATCAGTATCCAGAATGGTAAAATACAGACCATGTTATACAAGAAACCCACAGACCAACGTATCTGCACAAAACTAGCAATCACTCTAAACACACCAAGAAAGCCGTGATATACAGCCAAGCCCTCAGATACCACTGAATTTGCACTGAGAACACCCGGGATTGCCACCTCACTAATCTTAAAAAGGCTTTCACTCAACAAGATCACTCCTCCAGAGATAAATCACATGTTTGAAAGAGCCACCCAGATACCATGTGAAGAATTGCTGCAGCACAGAAGGAAAACCCCCACGAATCGCACACCACTGGTTATGACATATCACCCCTCCCTCAAACCTATACAGAAAATCCTCAAACAATTGCAATCCATAATAGAAGAAGATGCTATTCTTAAAAAGATCTTCCCAGAACCACCGATCCTAGCCTTCAAACAAGCACCAAACCTCACTAACCTCATCACCAGAAGCAAACTTCCTACAGCCCAGAACACACCAAATAGATCCAGGCCACTCCATGAAAAGAAATGCAAAACCTGCCAACATATCTCCACCACCCCCACAGTTACTACACCCCACAACAGAGCCATCAGCATCCCAGGATCTTACAGCTGCACCTCCAGAAATGTAATACACCTCATCCAATGCACCAAATACCCTAATGGAAAATATGTAGGAGACCAAACAACAACTGTGCACAGGAATAGCCAATTACCTGTGGGGGCACATTTCTCACAAGAAAGCCACTCCCTCTCCAATCTCTCAGTTCTAATCCTCAAAGGGAACTTACAAAACACTTTTCACAGATAAGCCTATGAACTTCACTTCATCAACCTCCTGGATACAAAAAAATCTTGGACTAAATATAGACATTGGATTTATGACACACATTATAACCTGCCTAACATCTGATTCCCCAGGTACCTCTCCACTATTTACCTGCTACATCGGGGCAGTCAATTATTTTGGGCAGAGAACCGCTTACTGAATTTTGGCAAGCCATTGAGGGCCGCATGAAAGGCAGCCAGGGGCAGAAAAATATTAATTTTCTAAATTTTGGGGAGGCCCTGTGGGCCTGATAGAATGGCCTGGCGGGCCACATCTAGCCCACGGGCTGAATTTTGCCCCCCCCTGTGCTACATTCATCCCCCTTCTCTCCCTCCCCACCTTGCCTATCCTGTTTCTCACCCACTGACCCTTCAGTTTACATCTTCACTGACTGCCTGTCTTGCATGCATACCAGCTCAGCCTCTGGCTTTTTTACTATTCATTCCATCCAGGAAGAGCGCACACTAACTGCAAAGACTTCCTCAGCCTGACAAAGGGTTTTTAAACCTGAAAGCTTGCTAAACAAATTTTTTCCAACTATTTAAGTTGGTCTAATAAAAGATATCAGATTCACCCAAAGAACCTTGTCTGCCTATGTCCTTAGACCAACATGGCTATACCTACACCCCTGTAGATATTTAGAATTCATTTTATTATGATGATACAGGCACTGGTAGGCTTCCAAATTGCTTTAAATTGTATACATATCAATAAAAAAATTGCTGAACTGATCTCTCTATAAAGAGTGGCATTTCATTTTAAACATGGAAGAACACAGATTTGGGGTATTTTAATAAGAGAATTTGTTTTTTTTTTTATTCAAGAAATTGCAATTTTTAAGCAGGGAACATGAGGAACTCTGCTAGTGAAGCAAGTGGCAGGGCCTGGGAAGAGAAGACTGCCCAGGGCCAGCTGGAGGGTACATGAGGAGGCTGACCTCCTAGCCATTTGGGGCCAGGAACACATGCTTTGACAGTTCAAAGTGGGCTAATGCAATGAGCACATCTTCTGGGCAATAGCTGCCCAGGTGGCAGAGCAGGGACACCAGAAGACATGACAGCAGTGCCACCCAAAGGCCAACTGTGCAGCCATGGCCTACTGGCAGCTAACCCTGAGGGGCAGGTGGCTCTGCTGCAGTGCTCATACCACAGCCCAGGCAGCCATGCGGTCCCCACTTGGGTGTGGCAGGCATGCAGCCATGGGGCCGCAGGTCCAAGGGAGCAGATTCTGTGACAGGTGGCAGGAGGTCAAAGCCAGGCAGCAGCCCCCACTGCCAGACTGCTGCAGGGGGGAGAGGGTGCAGGGGCCACTCCAGGTTAGGGCTGCTTCAGCAGTTCAGCTGGCACAAGGGGCTAGCGTCCTCAGATACCACCAGGCTGGGTCTCAGAAGCTCCTGAGGGCAGGCAGTCCTGACCTGCTTGCCAGGGAAGGTTTTTGTATTGCTGGGGCCAGCACAGGTGCTGGCCCCAGCCTCTAGCTCCTCCTGGGAGGAGCTGGGCAAGGTCAGTTTGCCCCAAGTGGCACAACTTGCCCCACACCAAAGTGCATGTTCAGGCATGTGTGTTGAGGCACAAATCTCTGGCACAGATTTGTGCCACTGCTATTTGAGCTGCTGCAAGGAGCACCTCCACAGATGTAGGCATGGAATTTTTATTCATTCTTAGTGTGCCTTTTGCAGTGTCTCAAACTGCTTTGAGATGCTGCAACAGGCACATGCTCTCTCGTCTGCTCATGGCCAAGGTGACTAAAATTAGCAGAGTCTTCCACGTAGGATATGCCACTGATTTATATGCTGTCATCATCATATTTGATGCTTTATTTTCCATACCATTCTTTATTTTTCTTAACATTTTGTTTGCACCACCTACACAAATGACATAGAGAAACTGTTGTCATGAAAAACAGGACAAGGAATTAAACACAAAACATAAGCACATGCAATCTGTTAAAATTGCAAGCTATAAAATGTCAGTTATGACCATACACTATCATCCCCTGCCCCAAATAAAAAAGAATGTGCAGGCAGTTGTGTGCTGTTGTAGGACTAATCGTCAAAATACTAGAGGAATAAAATCTTTTTCAAATTTATCAATCAAAAATGAAATACTAAATATGTAGCTTCGCTGATCTAGTCCATGGCAGAGCTAACAAGAGTATGCTGTTTTTTTCTCTGTTTGCTGTAAGATTCTCATGAAACAACAATTGACAGCAACCCTGTCAAGAAAAATAAGAATCGGATAACTACAGATTCTCTTAAAGAAAAAAAAAAAGCACCTTGAACCTGTAACGTACGAATAGCTTGAAATCACATTATACCCCAGGCTTTCCAAAGTGAGAACTGCCAACATTATTGTCACTAACAAAAATTCTTTTCAGTTGGACTCTGGCAGAGAACAAGACACTGGGGAGGGGGGTGTTGCTGGGTTTTATTTGCATCTTAGAGAAATGGCCTCAATATTTCAAGAACCAATGTCCGTCAAGGAGAAATTGGTGATAAAATAGACACTGAACTAAAAGTTATATAGGATGGAAGTAAACAATGCAGCTATAAGTAAAGATTATGACCTTAAGATGTATATAACCTGGAGATAACAGTACTGTTCTTCCGTTGTACAGTAGCAATTTAAAAATGTTTAGCTTTTCAGGACAAGGGTAATGCTTTCCCTTATGTTTGTATAGAATTCATAAAATAGAATTTTATTGACACTGTGAGTGTCAATAAAAGCAAAGAAAAATCCCATTCATTACACACAGAATTTTTGCTGTGTAATATCCCACTGGGAACTCCCCATATGGTACCAATATTCATAATCTCTAGAGAAAATTATGATCATTGCTTAAATGATGTGGGCATTGTTGTCCTACTATGGCTATCTGTAGTCCTTTAGTGGTATCCAGGTACTATGCACACCTGTATAAATCCCATATATCTACACTGTTGCCACAACAGCTTGGTGTAGAGCAGGGATGGACAAAATACAGCCCATGAGCCACATCTGGCATGCCAGGCCATTCTATCAAGCTTGTGGGGCCCCTAAAATTTTTATGAAATTAATTTTTATTTGCCCCTGGTGCCAGGGGCAGTTGGACCCAGCTGGAGCTGGTGGCAGGATCCAGTAGCTGAGCAGCAAGGCGTGCCCAGCTCCACCCCCATCCCCAGGCCCCCATGCCCCTTCCCATCCCCAGCCCCAAACCAGAAGCTCTGTGGCTTCTGGCCTGGTGACCCTGAGGCTGTTCCCCACCCTCCCTCCATTTGGAGTGGAAAGGCAGATAAGACTGGATGGATGAGGGATGAGGGGAAACCCTGACAACCACGTGGTGTTTGCCAGGCTGGGCTGAAGCTAGAGCAGGAAGTGGCAGCAATGAGGGGAGCAGCTGCAGAGAGTGGCGGCAGTGGGGAGAGCTGTGGCAGGGTGGGCGGTATGGAAAGCAATGTCAGCATGGGGAGCTGCAGGGGAGCTTTGGGAAGTGGCAGTGGGGAGGGGAGTATTGGAGGCCACAGAGAACAGCATGGGGAGTGGTGGGGGGGGCACATAAAGTGGTGGTGGGGAAAGTGGCAGCAGTGGTGGGCAGGTGTGTGGGAGAGAAAGCAGGGAAACGGTGGGAGAGAGTGGCAGTGATGGGTAGGAGCACAGAGCCAGTGGTGGTACCCTGGGGCTGGAAGGTACCCAGGGTGGGGTGGCAGAAGCGTGGATCCTGGCTGCCAGGTCTGCCTGGCTTCACTGCGTGAGGCTTGTCTCTCTCTCTCTCTCTCTCTCTCTTTCTGTCCCACTACACCCATCATAACCCCACACCCTCCCACAGCCCTTACCCCAACCACATACCCTTACACCCCTCCACCATACCCATAGTCCATCACATACACACACACTTCTCAATCACACCCCCCACCTACATTCCCTTACTGCCCACACACAACAGACAGGAGTAGGACAGTATTTTGAGCTATTTTGTAATCACCTGTAGATACACTTCACAAACATATAAATCAGTACAAAAATATTTTTAAATGAAATTAAAATAAGTAATAGTAGATTTGTAATTTTTTTTGTATATGATTTGGGTTCCCCCCCCCCCCGTTTCAAGATTGCAGCACTCTCCCTCCCAAGAGAAGTACTTCCACAGCAAGTGGAGAGACTTCTGGTGGTTAAAGGCTAGGGGCTGGAGGCAGGAATTTTGATTTTAAGATGGTGACTGGGGTTGGGGCAACTGTTAAGGGGTGGGGCTACCCACGTGGCCTTTGACTGCTCACCAAAACTTGTTTAGTGGCCCTTCACCCGAAATAATTTTCCTCCCCTCGTATAGAGATACCCGAGCTGGCTCCTGTGACAGTAGGAGTTTAGCCAGGGATTGATGTGGGCTATTTCAAAGTGTTTCTCAACATGCATGTGGACCAATCAACATTCTGTTGTTATTTTGTTCCTATCAAGAGCTAAAGACACCAACTCTTCCATTCATGACTGGCTTCCTTTTCCGCAGTACAGAGTTAGGGCTGGTAAAAACAAAATTCATACCTCTGTAAATTCCTTTCAGCTTGAGATCCATTAGCTATAATCTTTGAGACTCAATATGTAGTCTTTGCTATATAAAGTTTCTTTGACATATCTGATGTGGAAGGTGGAGAGGAAGCCTATGTAATCTGATCAGAATTGTATAAGTGTGTAACCAAGGGAAGGTTTACTCTCAAACAGGAGGTGAAGTGAAACTCTGATGTGAGCTAGAGTGTGAAAATAATGGCAGAGACATCCTGGATCCCCAGGGAGTGCAAGCTATTATCCCCATAGAGCTCTGAGCAGGAAGCAGCTTGCACTCCTCACCATGATGCACTGAAGCATGGGCAGTAACTATAAGACTAGATTTCAACCTGTTCCAGGGAGTGGGCCAGAAGCTCCTGAGGCAGCAGGTTTGGCAATACTGTCTGAACAGGCCTGCCAGCTAAGGGCACTGATACTGCACCAGTCCTGAAAAATTGGCTGAGTAATTTGTGTGTGAAGTACAAAGTGCCAAGTTGAACAAAGATGATGTAAAGTTCAGACATCAGATTCTATTGCTGAAGCCAACCTAAGCTTTCATGTTCATGCTGGGGCATCTTGCAGTCTAGAGACCAAACTTGGAAAAAAGGATGGGGGATAGAAGGGGGATTAGTCCAGACAGTAGGATAAGTAGAGACAAGGGTCGTGTAAGAAAAAAAGAGAGAGGGTAGCAAGTTCAGAAAATAAATCATGCTTAAAAGACACAGATGAAAGGTTCTGGAGAAAGATGTTAAAATGTAAACATTTTAATAGTGAAATTACAGTAACTTACTCTGAGGACAGAGAAAGAGAATGTGGAAGACTTGAATCAAAGAAACACACACATGCAAAAGGGTGATTGCTGTCTGTCAGACTGTCATGGGGCACTATTGGTACTGGTACCTCCTTGTTCTCAGACCCTAAATTTTCCTCTGCCACTGTGCGTTTCACCCACCATGTCTTGATGATTTTAATCGGAGGTTAGAGAAAAGTTGCATCTCAGAATGACTGATCAGGTGTTTTGCATGTGGTACCGACCCTGCCCAGGGCTCCTCCTACACCCTGGTCTGTGTCTCACCCTTTGATCTTAACGATATTGGCATCAAAGTTACAGGCCTCTGCTCTCTCTTTTGTATATCCAATATGTTACAGTCAGGATTGGGACATGGCTAGTGCCAGTTCATTTGCTCCCCACTTGAAATCATAAAAACTGAAAAATAAGTGTAATGACCTGGGGTGAGCAAGCTGATACTCTCAGTCACTTCCCTTTTTCCTTTCAGGCACTCTGAACTGAGCGGACCTTCATTACATCATCCATGGGGTCCTCTGGCCTTATATTACAAATTAAAGTTAGGATAAACAAAAGATCACAGGCATGACTCTGCCAGTCCCCGGTCAATTCCTGAGGGTCTCCCCTGCTTTTGTAGATGCTCTGGCTGTAGAGGGCCACTGAGCTCAGATCTTTACCCATTGCTAGGATGTCCCTTTGGCTCTTCCTCTCTCACTGGGTGAGAGTCCTTTTGGCCGACATGCAGCATCGGTCCACATGCAGCCTCAGTCAGAACTCAGGCTGCTTCCTTGCTCATGCCTGGCTTCAAGCCAGAAACTTTAATTCCTTTAACACTGCCTATCTGCATCTCTTCTTCCTATCTGGAGCTTCACTCCTTACTCAGAGTTTGCTTGCATCTGGAGTCTCTCTCCTTCCATCTTTTGCAGGTCACAGGATTCTCCAGCCTTCTGCATCCCTGGCAAATATGACAAGACTTCCTCCTCTCGCTGCAGCTCTTCTGGGATGCTCCCCTCTGGCTCTTTGCCTGCACTTCCATGCCAGTACTAGATGTTCTCCATGGCTCTTTCCCCTTTTCAGGGGAAATGCTCATCCTTGCTCTAGGCCATCTGGGACTTTTCAGCCAGGGACACCAAAGTCCTTTTAATGTTCCACTTCCCCCCCTTCCACTTGCTGAACCCGCCAGTCTTAAAAGGGGCCATGCCTACAGTGAGGGAATCTCACCATGGTACTTCTGGTTCAGGATTGTTAGGGAAGACACACATAGCAGGGTCAAGCCCCAACTCCCGCTACACTGACAAAAGCCCTAGCAAGGGGGAAGAGCCAATCCAGACCCAGCAGGGAATAAAAAGGAGACTCTCCAAGCAACCAGGAATGAGTGAACAGGGGCAGCAAACAGGGCAGTTTACACACAGGTCAGGTCGCAGGTCGTTTGCTGCCTGCCTCTTTGAAGAGAGCCTTTAAGGTAAGCTCTCTCTCTAATTAAGAGTAGCTAACCTAGATATATTTAGTGTAAATACCTAAAATTTAGCAGTTAGGCCAATACTTAAGACCTTTGCTTAACTAGAGTCTTGACAAGGGGGAATTCACTAGGGAGTTTGCCTGGAAACTCTCTCTCAACTTCTATCACTATAAGCTTAGTGGGAAGAAGCAGAGAAAAGGGAACCTTTCAGGACCAAGGAGCAGTGAACAGGCTAGGTTAAAAAGGGGAGTTTGCTAAGGAAGGTGCTTGGAAAGAGGGACAAGAAGAGAAAGGAGACAGAGCAAGAGACCCCAAGAAATGGTTGGAGAATATCACAATGCCAGAGCCACTGCCAGCTCTTCTTCTGCTTGCACCTTTGAGTTCTGTCCAGGCAGGATGCTCACCATCAAGGCCAGGTCCTAGTTTGGTGCTGTGAAGACTGTGGGTTGCAGTTTCCTTCCGGTGACACAGTCAGGTGGCGAAGTGCCTACCATGTGAGCAGTGCCACCTGTTGGCAGCCCTCAGGGAGCAGGCAAGAGAGCTGCAGAAGGAGATGGCAAGGCTCTGAAGCATCCTCCACCATGAGGATCAATTCAATGCTGGAGGAGACCTCTAGGACTATGGAGGAAGGACTGCCAGAGACAGCACTAGAGAAGAAAGAGGACATGGACTCCCAGGAAGGTGGAAGCAAGCAGAAATCTTCATCTCCACCTGCTTCACCTGGCAAACAGATATGAAGCAACAGAGGAGGAGCAGATTCCATTGGTGGGGGATGTTCAGCCTGGCCTCCTCAAGTTTGGGAGTATCAAGACCACTGCCGCCCAGAGGAAGCAACAGGTGGTAGTGGTAGGAAGACCTGGAAGTCATAGAATAATAGAAAAATCAGGGTCAGAAGGGACCTCAGGAGGTCATCTAGTCCAACCTCCTGCTCAAAGCAGGACCAGCCCCAACTAGATCATCCAGCCAAGGCTTTGTCTGGTAGAGTCTATAAGCTTGCACAGTCCAAGAACTAGGACATAATGCGAATAATAGAGACTTGGTGGGATGGTTCACATGACCAAAGTACTATCATGGATGGGTACAAACCGTTCAGAAAGGACAGGCAGGGGACAAGAGAAGGAGGAGTTTTACGTAAAAGAGCCATATGATTGCTCAGAGTTTCAGAATGAAACTGGAAACAGGCCTATTGAAAGTCTCTGGATTAGGCTCAGAGGGGACAGCAACAAGGATGAGATCCTGGTGGACATGTTCTACAGACCACCAGACCAGGAGGATGAGGCTTTCTTTGAACAGCTAGCAAAAGTTTCCGGATCACAGACTCTGGTTCTCATGGAGTACTTCAATCATCCTGACATATGCTAGAAAGGCAATACAGAGGTGCACAGGCAATCCAGGAAATTTTTGGAGAGTGTTGGGGACAACTCCCTGGTGCAAGTTCTGGGGAGGCCAATTAGGAGCCATGCTCTTCTTGACCCAATGCTCACAAACAGGGAAGAATTGGTGGGGAATGTAGAAATGTACAGCAACTTGGGCAGCTGGGACTATGAGATGATTAAGTTCAGGATCCTGAGGAAAGAAAGAAAGGAGAGCAGGAGAGTATGGACCTTGGAGTCAAAGTCTGGTTTTCTGAAGTCCATTAGGGAACTGATGGGCAGGAACCCCTGGGAGGCCAGTCTGAGGGGGAAAGGAGTCTAGGAGAGTTGGTTGTATTTTAAAGAAACTGTACTGAGGGCACAGGAACAAATCATACCAATGTTCAGGAAGACTAGCAAATATGGCAGAAGACCAGCTTGGCTTAGTAGAGAACTCAGTGAGTTAATACACAAAAAGGAAGCTTATAAGAAGTGTTTGTCCATGCTTTCAACCAGGGAGGAGTAGAAGAATATTACTTGGGCATGCAGGGTTGAAATAAAAAGGCCAAAGTGCAGTTGGATTGGCAGCTAGCAAGGGATGTGAAGGGTTAACAAGAAGGGTTACTACAAGTATGTTAGCAAAAACAGGAAGATCAGGGAAAGTGTGGGTCCCTTATTGAATGGGGGGAGGCAACCTAGTAACATGATGTGGAAAAAGCTGAAGTACTCAATACCTTTTCTACTTCAGTCTTCACAGGTACTGCACCTGGCAGCACAGTATGGGCAGGAAGTGAGCAGGCAATAGTGATGAAAGAACAGAGTAGGGACTATATAGAAGAGTTGAATATGTACAAGTTCCTGGGGCCAGACACAATACATCTAAAGGTGCTGAGGGAGCTAGCTAATGTGATTAAAGAGCTGCTGGCCATTATTTTTGAATAATTAATGGTATTAGGAGAGGACCTGGATGATCAGAAAAGAGAAAATATAGTGCCAATGTTTAAGGGAAGGAAGAGTATCTGGGGAACTACAGACTGGTTAGCCTCACCTCAGTCCCTGGAAAAATTATTATGGAGCAGGTCCTCAAATAATCCATTTCTAAGCACTTGGAGGAGAAGGTGATTAGGAACAGTTAGCATGGATTCAAAGGCAAGTCATGCCTGACCAATCTGATGACCTTCTGTAATGAGATGACCAACTCTGCGGATGTGGGAAAACAATGAAGGTGATATACCTTGACTTTAGCAAGGCTTTTGATACAGTCTCCCACAGCATTCTTGCAAGCAAGCTAAGGAAGTATGGGTTGGATGAATGGACTGTAAGGTGGATAGAAAACTGGCTGAAGCATTGGGCTCATAGGATAGTACTCAATGGCTTGATGTCTAGTTGGCAGCTGGTATGAAGTGAATTACCCCAGGGGTCAGTCCTGGGGCTGGTTTTGTTCACTATCTTCATCAATGACCTGGAAGATGGCACAGAGTGCACCCTCAGCAAGTTTGCAGATGGCACCAAGCTGGGGCAAGTAGTAGAGGTGCTGGAGACTCAGAGACCTTGACAAATTGGAGGATTGGACCAAAAGAAATGTCATGAGGTTCAATAAGGACAAGTGCAAAGTCCTGCACTTAGGATGGAACAATGCCATGTACCACTACAGGCTGGGGATTGTCTGGTGAAGCAGCAGCTCTGCAGAAAAAGGCCTGGGGGTTGCAGTGGACAATAATCTGAATATAAGCCAATGGTGTGCCCTTGTTGTGAAGAAGGCTAATGACATACTGGGCTGCAGGAGTGTTGCCAGTAGATTGAGGAAAGTGATTCTTCCTTTCTATTTGACACAGATGATGAGGCCACATTTGGAGTACTGCATCTAGTTTGGGGCCCGCATGACAAAGGATATGAACAAATTGAAGACAGTCCAGTGAAGGACAAGAAAAATGGTTAGGAGGCTGAGGCATATGACTTGGAGAGGGTGAGGGAACAGGGCTTGTTTAGTCTGGAGACGAGAAGACTGAGAGGGGATTAATAGTAGCTTTCAACTACCTGAAGGGAGGATCCAAAGAGGATGGGGCTGGACTGTTCTCAGTGGTGCAGATGACAGAACAAGGAACAATGGTGTCAAGTTTCAGCAAGGGAAGTTTAGCTTAGATATTAGGAAAAATTCTCCCATTAAGAGGATAGTAAAGCACTGGAACAGGTTACCCAGAGATGCTGTGGAATCTCTATCCTTGGAATTTTTAAAGACCTGGCTAGACAAAGCCTTGACTGGGATCATATTGTTGGGGATGGTCCTGGTTTGAGCAGGGTTTGGTTTAAATGACCTCCTGAGGTCCCTTCCAACTCAATTTTTTAATGATTCTATAGTCACAAGCTATGCTAGGTCCTTCTTCACACTTTTCACTAAATCTACAGAGCTGTGAAATTGTTGTGTTCTTGTCCATTCTCAAATTAATTTCCTTCTGTTTTATGTTCACATTGATATAGTACTACATATGTCCCCCATTTCTCTCTAACCTGACATTCTTCCATCCACAAGTGTGATGGAAATTTGAACAAAATTGAAAGAACGCTTTTGGCTGCTGTGATGTAGCTCCCAAAGTTAGGCAAGTCAAATTTGTGACTAAACTATTTTGTCCATTAAAAAAAAAAAAAAAAAACAAAACAAAACAAACACCCAAACAACACCCAAACACCCCCACACAAAAACAAAAACAAACAAAAAAAAAAGTTGGTTACTGATGTTGGAGATAGGATTCATAGATTGTTAGGAGCTGGAAGGAAACTTGCAGATCATCAGGTCCAGCCCCAACACTCTAGGCAGGAAGACAACTGGGGTCAGATGCCCCCAGTGAGATGACCATCCAGTCTCCTCTTGAAAACCTCCAGGGTAGGTGATTCCACCGCCTCTGGAGGGACTTTATTCCACAGTCTGGACACCCTGACTGTGAAGGAGTTTTTCCTGGTATTAAGCCTGAAGTGGCCTTCCAGGAGTTTGTATCCATTGGTCCTGGTCTTCCCCAGGGGTGCCCTAGTGAACAGTTGTTCACTGAGCTCCTGATGCACTCCTCTGATATAGCAGTAAGCTGGTAAGGATCCTAGAAAGCAGGGCTGAAAGATACTATTTGAAGTGATCTAGTTTAGTCTCCTGTTCAAGGAAGGATCATCCCAGATTAAACCCCAGCCAAATGTCTGTCTAATCTGCTCCTGAAAATTTCCAGGGATGGAGAGTTCATAGTTCCTTTTAGTAGACTGTTCCAATGTTTAACAACCCTTAAATTCAAAAAGTTCTTCCGACTCTCCCAACTAAATTTCCTCAACTGCTCTTCCCTTCCCTTCTTTTTTCCTACTTAGCATGGCATACCTTTAGACTGCCATACTTACAAACATGGAGAATACAACTCATCTTTTTAGGAGGGGAAAATCTGGGGATATAAAATTTAAATAAAAATTCATCTTTGGGAATCGGTATACGTTATTTTTTATCTTTGTATTTAAATAAAGTTAAGCCAGAAGCAACATTAATCTTCAGTTACTTAATGTTGCCAAATCTGAACTGTTAAAGCAAATGCCAAGCCAGGCAATGGGTCACAGTACTTATCCTTACTAGTTTATCACCACACTCATGAGTTTACTAACAGAAGGAACAGTGTAATATAAAACACATTAGCCAAAGAGTTTCTCCATTGACACTAACGAGATAAAAAAGTGCATGCTTGTGTGTCAGCTGAGGGTGGCACAAAAATCTTCCTTTTTGCAGTGACAAGCAGGATGCTAATATATTTGTGTAACATTTCATTGCCACCGAGTAAAAAAAAAATTCCTCACATTTTGCAAGAGAACTAGAAGGACAAGGGTAATGAGTGGGTTGAGAGAATATTATTTCAGGTAATAATAGCCTGAGGAATCCAAGTGCAATTCCACTAGTTTCCACAGAATTATACCAGCTCATATCTATCTTGAATCTAGGCAGTTCAACAGACAAATAATCACAAAACCAGTACTACACTACTGTCAACACCAAACCTGGCCAACTGAGTACAACAGTATCAAGTCCCACCCCATCCTCATTAAAAAACTAGGCGACTGTGGCATCGATGCCTACATGGTCAGATGGATTGCTAATTGGCTGAAGGGTCGTACTCAGAGGGTGGTGGTGGACAGGTCATATTTGACCTGGGGGGAAGTGGGCAGCGGAGTCTCCCGGGGCTCGGTCCTTGGGCCCGCACTGTTCAATTTCTTTATCAGCAATTTGGACAATGGGGTGAAAAGCAACCTGTTCAAATTTGCTGATGATACCAAAATGTGGGGTGAGGTGGGCACACTAGTAGGGAGGGAAAAACTGCAGAAAGACCTGGATAGGTTGCAAGGGTGGGCTAACTAAAACAGGATGCGTTTCAATACGGACAAGTGCAGGGTGCTGCACTTAGGCAGTAGTAACCGGCAACACACTTATAAGATGGGAAACTCCCTTCTTGAAAGCACGGAGGCAGAAAGGGATTTTGGAGTCATCATTGACTCCAAGATGAACATGGGCCGACAATGCGAGGTCACAGTCGGCAGGGCTAACCGGACCCTATTGTGCATCCACAGGTGCATCTCAAGTAGGGCCAAGGAGGTGATCCTCCCCCTCTACGTGACACTGGTCAGGCCACAGCTGGAGTACTGTGTCCAGTTCTGGGCACCCCACTTCAAGAGGGATGTGGACAACATTGAGAGGGTCCAGAGGAGGGCCACCCGCATGATCCGGGGCAGCAGGGCAGACCCTACAATGAGAGGCTACTGGACCTGAACCTGTTCAGCCTTCACAAGAGAAGGCTGAGGGGGGACCTGGTGACCGTCTATAAAACACATTAGGGGGGACCAGAAGGGTTTGGGGGAGACCTTGTTTCCCCCAGCACCCCCCAGGATAACAAGGAATAACGGCCACAAATTGTTGGAAAGTAGGTTCAGATTAGACATCCGTAGGAACTACTTCACAGTTAGGGCGGCTAGGATCTGGAACCAACTTCCAAGGGAAGTGGTGCTGGCTCCTACCCTGGGGGTTTTTAAGAAGCAGCTCGATGCCTACCTGGCTGGGGTCACTTGAGCCCAGTTTTCCTCCTGCCCAGGCAGGGGGTCGGACTTGAAGATCTACAAGGTCCCTTCTGACCCTACTTCTATGATTCTATGAAGTCAGGTTTGGGGTTGCAGCTAATACAAGTATCATCTACAGTCTTTAGTCCCTGACTTTCAGGAAGTAACTATATGTTCTGAAATGCATTGTATAGACATTTTGATTGATACTGGTAGATCCTTTAGAAAAGATTTTGAAAAGCTTTTGGTTATATCATTGTTCAATACAGTGTGTAATTTTAATTTGTAGTTTTAATTTTTTTTTTTTAAATATACTTTTTGTTCAGAATGTACATTTTCCAAGCAAAAGGTAATCCCACAGGACTCAGTTCTGCCATCCTGACTGCCTAGTACTTTAAGTAATGTAGGAAGGACAACTCAATAGAAAGCAAGTTTGGTTCCCAGTATTTAATAATACATGTTATAGAGAGCTGTCAAACACAAGCCATATATTGTGAATAATAAAAAAAAATATGTACTTCCCTTTAGTTGTAGCAAACCTTTTTAATCCGACAACCTTTTTTTTTTTTTTTTTTTTTTAAATTCTCTGTATACGCTACTCATTTATTTGTGGAGTAGTGAATGAAGTTTAAAGTTGACAACAGTGATAGAAAATGGGTAACAAGTAGTTTATGAAGAGCCAAATTAAGTCTCATAGGTTATAGATCTGGTTTTACTTTCCAGGGTGTAGCTCATCTGTATTTAAACTGTAGTGAGTTCATTGTTTCTTTCTTTTGGTAGACAGAGAAGGGTGCAATGTACAGAAGGATATGAATCTCCCAAAACTGGGAGTGTGTCCTAGGTGTCCTTTTAGCTCTTTTAAATTTTCACGCTGTATGCAAATTTCATTCTTAATTTAAATTTGGCATGTTGAGAAGTCACAATTTTTCAAGATGCCTGGAAACAAAAAATGTGTATCAATGACCAACCCCACCCCCAAAAACACACAGTAAAGTATTGGGAATCATTAAGAAGGAAATTGAAAACAAATGGAGACTCAGTCATGAAACAATTACCATACCAGGAAAGACTAAAAAGGGTTGAACTCCAGTTTGGAACTGAGGCAGCTGATGGGGGCTAGAGGCAGGGAGGGAGGATGAATATGACAGAGGCCTATAACATCATGAAGGATGTGGACCAAGTGAACAGGGAACTCTTGTTCATCAAGTCCCAGAATACAAGAACTAGGAGACACCCCCTGGAAGTACTAGGAGCCTGATCCATGACTCAAAGCTACCCGAGTCTTTAGTTAACTTCTGAAGGAGATGAAGCTATAATCCAGATCTCACCTTTGTTGATACCAATATAGAAGTTATGTGCAAAAAAGACATGTTGGAACCCATTCCCCATACACAGCACAGACCAATTGCTATCAATGTCATAGCAGCCATAGCTCCAAATATAGTACAAATACATAGATCCTTCAATTTTAAGGAAGCAGACTGGGGAGGCTTTTCTGATGACCCTGACAAAAAAAAGTGACACACATCAAACCAGTCTTGGATAACTATGACCTATTTATGAATGCACTGCACAAAACCTCCAAGAGGTATATACCTCAAGGATGCAGAACTGAGTGTATATCAAGGCTTGCTCCCGTACTAGCAGCTGAATACAAAAAATACCAGGAAATGTTTCCAAGATCCTTTCTCTGAAGACACTATTGCAGTGGAGACAGCCCTAACTAATAAGCTCCAAGAAGAAGGGTGCTGGAAATGGAAAGAATTGATTAAAGCTATGACCCACAATATCAGAAAAGCATTGTTAATCATTTGCAAGTTGAGTAACAACTCAAAGAAAGTACAGCAACACCACAGCATCACATCATCTGGGTAGCTCACCAATTTCTGCTCAACAGTAAGGCTTCCAACAAACAGCCTAAACTTTGAATTACAGGGCAAACTGATCTGGAGGAGAATCATTTTAGCATGCCATACACAATGGCTGAACTTGACACTGGAATATGTCACTTGAAGAAAGGCAAACCAGCTGGACTCTTCATATGCACAGAGCAGATCAAACACTTTGGTCCTGCAACCCAGTTATGGGTATTATGCCTTTTCAACAATTGCTCATCAACCCTTAGAATCCCCCTCAATTATGGAGACAAGCCCATGTAATAGCTCAATTAAAACCAGGGAAGGATACCTCTGGCCCAGAGAACTTTAGGCCAGTGTCACTGGTGTGCCATCTTTATAAGCTTTATGAATGCCTTATTCTCTATTGCCTTTCACCTCTTATCAAACAAGATCTAATACCAGAACAAGCTGGATTTACACCAGGCAAGTCCTGCACTAGCCAAATACCCAGCATCACCCAGCATATATAAGATGGATTTGAGAAAGGGATGATAGCAGGTGCTGTGTTTGTAGACCTATCCATGGCATATGACACAATCAACCACCAAAACCTGCTTGTCAAAATCTACAATGATGCACAATTACCACCTAATGCAGCTCATCTGATCTATTTTGGAGAACAGATATTTTTTATGTACAACTGTGCAAGAAACAGAGCCACTGGAGACAACAATGAAACTGCCCCCCACAGAGTAATGTGCTTGCACCCATCCTTTTTAACATATATACCAATGACCAACGCATACAGAATAACCTGAGGATCTTCATATATGCTGATGATCTCTGCATCGCATCACAGGACAAGGACTTTGCCACTGTTGAGAACAGATTGACACGTGCACTGAGCAACCTTTCAGTTTACTACAATGAGAACCAGCTTCACATCAACCCAGCCAAGACGCAGCTCACAGCTTTTCACCTACGCCACAGAGAAGCCAAGCGGAAGTAAAACATCACCTGGGATGGAATCCTACCGACTAATCACCCAAATTTTTGTACTTGGGGGTTACATTGGACTGAATACCTAGCTTCACAGCACATTATAGAG
Organism: Alligator sinensis; assembly: GCF_000455745.1. NCBI lineage: Eukaryota > Metazoa > Chordata > Crocodylia > Alligatoridae > Alligator > Alligator sinensis. The sequence goes on along the minus strand of NW_005842985.1, from coordinate 94,003 downwards.
AAGACAAGAGAGAAAGTCAGGCCCACAACAACATACTTTGAAAGTTGGTCACCTCAAAATGGGGAGTGAACCCAGCTACATTATGAACCACTGCTATTGCCTTGTGATACATACTCTGCAGAGTATGTATGTCCAGCATGGGAACAATCAGTTCATGCCAAGAAAACAGACCTAGATCTAAAATGGCAGCTGTTTTGAAATACCAAGATGTGTAAAGCCAACACCAAAGGATAGCCACTACTTACTGGCTGGCATTGCACCGCCTGATATCAGAAGAAAGGTAGCAAGCCAAACAAGATTATAGCAGACAGAAGATCCCAGGCATCCACTCTATTGTCACCCAGAAGTACCTAAACAGCTTAAAATGTGAAAGTTTTGTGACCAGTGTTGCATCATTGGACATGATGGCTAACAGATACAATTAAAGTTATAAAAGGAAAGATTAGGTGTAATGAGGTGCTCTGAAAAAGACCCGGAACCCAGGAGGACCTTCCTAAAGGTGTGGATCTACATACTAGCAGCTGGCCAACATGGTGATGCCTGATTTGCCTGTGCACGCAAACTGGAAGATCAAAAAAACCCCAAGATCAAATGGGGCTACACTAATAGCACAAATACATGCCAGTGTGGTCAAGTGCAGACTCTGGAGCACATGCTCATTTGCTGACTCTTTGGTGAGACCTGTATGAACAAGGACCTCACTGCAGCAATAGAAAGAGCCATCACCTGTGCACGATTCTGGGAAACGTAGTATATGACAAGGACACTAGAAGAAGAAGAGGAGCTAGGAGACCGGTTTAAAACCAACAAGAGAAAGTACTTTTCAATGCAATGCAGATGGTACTGGCATTGTCGTGTCTAGGCCTCATTATAATTCGGCCCCTTGTCCTCACTGGGCTCTCTGCAGCCCATGTCTCTGCGCCCCTGCTCCCCTTGGCACTGCAGCCCGTGTCTCTGCGCCCTCTCTGGCGCCGGGGTCTGTGCACCCCAGATGCTGTGCCCCCTCTGGCGCCGGGGTTCCCACTGTGCTGTGGGCCCCCAACGAGGCCTCCTCCTTTCCCAAATAGCCTCCAAACCACCAGTCTTGTAAAGCTGCATACAAAACATAAGCTCCTGGGCTATAACATAACACAAGCTACATAAGGTGTGCTCAGCCCCTCTACCTTAGTGGACCTTAGTCAGGGATCCTCCCTTCACATGCTTCAGGAGAGCTCCTTCTCCCTTAGCTACCAGCAGAGAACTGCCTCCTAGTCCCCATCCTGGAGTTTATATGGGCCCAGGGCTCTGCCCCTTCTGGCCAGCTGACCAGCTGCAGGTGCAGACTAATTTCCTTATTAGCTGGTTGCCATGGCAACCTGCACCTGGGCTCCTGTGTGGCCCTTTGGGCTCTTCCCAGGCAGTTTCTAGTCTTTTAGGAGTAGGCAGCTAAGTGCTCTGAGACACCGGGTAAGCATCAGCAGGGCATAGCCCCCACTCCTAGTACTGCCATGCCTACATCCCGCACCCAACCCCCAACTCCCTTCCCATCCTAGCTGGGCAGCCAACCCCAGCCCCAATTCCTCCTTCCCCCGCACCCGTTCCCTCCCCGCTGCCTCAACCCCAACAGACTTACCAGCTGGAGGCAGCTGTCAGCTATCCGTTTAGTCTGTGGCTGAATCTCTGAATCAGCCAAATCTTTTTCTGAAGCTTTCTGAATCGATTCAGATGCTTTTAATTGATCATCAAAGCATCCGAGCTTTTACTTGGTCTCCCCAAATCGGGCCAAATCTCCTCTGAATCAAATCAGCTACCAAAGCTTCACACAGCCCTACTATTTAGCTCTGCTGTGCCTGCTTCTCTCCCACAGGCTAGAGGAAAGGTACTGTGATAGCCAAAACCTTGTCTGAGTCTATCCTAATCATGCAGTTGGTCCAATAAAAGATATCACCCATAAAAATTCTTGCCTCTCCTCTTTTCCTGCAGCACCACAGCTACAACACCACATCAATGCTACCATAAAAAGTGAAAGCCTTCAACAGATTTTATACATACAACATGTCAGTGTGAAATTATTTTAGAAACTTGCAAATGGTTGATTATTGCTATATGAACAGCACAGTCCAAAATCAGCCTGCTGTAAGAAGGTGCAACACCAATGACTTTCATAGAGATGCTTGTCATTACCACATGGCTAGATTTGGTCCCATATATAATATTTAATAAAATAAATACAGTTATAACTGAAGATTCTACCTTTTGCATCTTTTTCAACAGAGACCTAAATAAATAACTGAAGTGATATATATATACATATATATGTATCCACAAAGGCCTATTCTTGTTAATTTTGTTAGCCCAGTCACTACTTAAAGCTGACTTTCACAGGAATGCGTATATTTGCAGGTCGAGTTCATCAAACATTCATTGTTCAATACTGTGACAGCTGGTAGCAGACATACATACTCTTCCCTTGTTTGGTTTTCTGATAGAACCTGTCAAGTACTGGTTGACTGTAACTGAATTTGTCACCCTCTCAGCAAGGTTATATCTCTTCTTACTATCAAATAAAACAATAAAGAAATGCTATACAGACTCTGAGACTATTTTTTAACTTGACTAGCAATGCAATAGCATGGATTTTACCCAAACAGCTGCTAACAAATAGTCAGAGTTCATTTTTGATGAATAATTCTAACAGATTTTAAAATCTGAAGATCATACTTGTGAGAGCACTTACATGTACAGCATATAAAACACAAGGAGTTACAGGCAGGAAAAAGTATCTGCATTCATGTAGGGTTCAGAACCAGAGGTTGTGAAAGCCTGCCAAAATTCACCTACCATGATAAGATAGACAGCGTGGGTAAGTACTCTTCTCCCTACCCCTCCAAACATGACTTGACTTTTTAAAAAACAAAATAAAAAAATTACTACTAAGTGTTTTAGCCACCCTAATGATGATGATCAAGTCTGGATGATTAAAACAAATAAAGCATCTGTTTTTTTTAATTGCTGGGAAGAGGAATTAAGGAGCAGGGAATCTGGTATCGTTTGAATCTTCAAATACAAAAGAAAGGGTTGTTATAACCCACTGTTGGGTTGTTATAATAACCCACTGTTGGGTTGTTATAATGCCACTGTGTTATAAAGTCAATGGCAGTCAACTCCTCTCTGTGCCCACAGGGGACAGGACAAGATATAATGGGTATAAATTTCAACAAGGCATGTTTTGATTGGGTATTAGGGTGAGTGGTTAGGTTAGGTACTGGAGCAGGTTACCTGGAAGAGCTAAGTTATTTCCATTACTGGACACTCTAAGCATGAACTAGACAAACACTTGGCTAGAATGGTTAAGACAAGATGTTCCTTCCTGGAGCAGAAGGTAGAACTATGTGGTTTCTTATGTCGTCTCCATTCCTACTTTTATGATTCTATGAATGGAAAAAAAACAAACAAACCCTGGTGTAACCACCACAGGATAAAAATGAAAGACAAAACTATGAAATTTGACACTCAAGAGGGGTGCCCAAATAATGGGAAAAATGTGGTTATGAAAAATGTATTTGAAGACAGTTGCCAAATCAATTGGATTAGCACTTTTCAAGGAAGTTTCAAAAACAGGTTTTAGTCTGACTGACTGATTTAGCAAGGTACATAAATGCATGTGTAGCAGGCTTGCCTTTTGGAGCTTGGATTGAGTCCCAGGCTTGAAATCTTGCTGTTTTGCTTGGCAGCAAGAGGAGTGAAGCCACACCCCTTTCATGAGGGGCGGGGAAGAGGAGTTCCCCACCCCCTCGGACCTGATTGAAGACTGCAACACTCAGGTCCAGAAGACTTCAGGGGCGGAGCCCTGGGGAGTATAAAAGGAGCTGTGTGCCCAGCATGAGGGAACACATCCTGGACAGAGAAGAGAGAAGAGCGGGGCTTAGAAGGGCTGCTCAGCAGGGTGAAGTAGTAGCCCAGAAGCACCCCTGAAGACTTCCATCAGCAGGGAATGGCAGACAGCTCCAGCAGCTAGGCTCTCGGTGTGCAGCATGGCGCATGACGTCCAGACCCTGAGAGATGCGTGAAGTGGCTTGGGTCTGCAACCTCTGGCGTGCAGCCAGGGACACGGTACACAGGCTGGTGCATGGAGTAGTATCTTTGAAGCTCTTGGGCGGCTCAGGTCCCCAATCCCCAGAATGAGGCTGGGAGCTCAGTGCAGGAGGCGCTGCACGGGGGGTCCGGGAGTGGACTGAGCCTGGCACTGCATGAGGCAGCCCAGGCCTCCAACCTATTGCAAAAGACTGCGTCCAGGGAGCCAGACAGTGCACAGGCTACTGAGCCAGCCAACAGGGCCAAGCCAGAGGCCCCAGAAGCCCTGCATAGAGGAGCCCTGTTCCAGGGAACAGCGACCCATGCAAAGCCCACTGCAGGTGAGAAAGCAGCTTGGCACAGAGGACGAGGGCCACCCTCCAGGCCTGGGAGCCATGAGTTGCAGGGAAAAGAGGATTTCCACAGGGGAGTGGGAGCCCCCCTGGTTAGTTAAGGGCTCTTGAAAGTGGAGGTCCCACTGGGAGGGCCACCTTAAAGTTATCAGCTTCCTTGTAGAGCTTGGGAAAAGCTCAAGGGCATTGGGGTTTCCCCTGGAGTTGAAGTTTATCTTTGGGGTTCTTGCTCCATAAGTGGTGTGATGTCATGCCCTACATTGTGAACTCTCATGTTTGTAAATTAGTAGATGAGTAGAGTCCTAGCGCTTTGCTGGGACCCCCTGTTGCTATTATTTCACCTGTTGTTTATTTGTATTTACTTGTGGCTTATTTGTTGTTCACCCATACTTATCTATAGTTTATCTGTTAGCTTTCTATGTTTATTTTGGGGTTTATCTGTTTCAGGTCAGATACTCACCTGTGACTTAACCTGTATCTGGAGCACTGGTATAAGGTTTTATGGCATTTACCCAGAGGATATTGTTTATGTTATTTATTTAGATAACTTATATATATAGTACATATGTTTATATCCATGTTTCTTTTCCTTGGGATAAGTTAATGTAAATAAATTTGTATATAGTTAAGTCCCCTGGCTTGGTTCTATAGGGATGGAGGGAAACTGAGCAGTCTGCAGTTCCCACCCCACAGCACACCTGCTAGATAACAATCCCCTTCAATTGGAAAAGGGGAGTATTTACCCAAGTTACCTGGGCTGCACATGCTTAGCTTTCAACAGGAGCAGTCCCATATTAAGCATGAGTTAAGCATGAGTTATGAATTTAAGTGTTGTGCTGGATCAGGGTCACACTAAGCAAATCCTAAACCAATGTCTGATGACACGAACACCAACAAATCCACTATTTTAAAGAAACAGCTTTTAGATACCCCTCAAACCTAGTAGGGATGCATATTTATTTGCATGACCTAGTATTTATGTTTAAAAATCTTGGACCATCTTCACTGTTGACTGAAATGATGTTAGTGGGAGCTGCATCTGCTTATATCAGGCCTGACTTTGGGTCCATGGTTTTTAAACCCAAGTTTGGCACTGGCCCACACAGACCAGTCACAGACCAACTTCATCTTGTTCAAAAATCCATGTTCTTTTAACAAGATTGTTTGATCAATTCATATAAGGCCTTTCTGAACCTGTTAGACTCTGTTCCAGAGATACATGTCTGACTACACCTTTATATAGTCTTTCTGTGGAGAAGAGTTGTAGATAAAGGGCGTGATTAGATTACGTACACACACACTCCTTTTTTGAAAAATAAGGAATAAAATGAAAGGGGAAAATAAAGCTTTCATGTAAAGCACATGAAAGACCACAGACTATTTATAGCAAGTCAGCTTGTCAAGATGCTGAACAGCACCCAGAATTGTTAGGACAGAGATGTGCCAACATATCCTGTTCCCTCTCACAACCATCTTGTCAGCCCTACAGACAGGATCTGCTCATACAAGTTGCTTGCTCCACTTAAATAAGTAATTATTTTAACAATGCTAACCAGGATGCCAAATATGGCCAGTGAGTAGTTTCACAGTTTAACCCACAGAACACTGGTATTTTCCATACTGATACCCAAAGCAAGGATGTGAAGGAGAATACAAATATATGGCCAGTCAAAGACTTTAAAGCATATTCAAATAATGCTTAATAGCATAATGGGATCAATCAGTTGTAGTTTCTCAAATCAAGGCATCATGTGATATGCTATGATGCACCATATTCTGACAGAAACCACCATGTAACATCCATCATAAGTATACTAGCAGGTCATTGCCTATAGGAAAGAAACCTCTCAATTATAAAAACTACCAACACAAGCAAGCCATTAATGTCTGACCTGTGTTCCTCACAGTCCAATTATTAAACATCATATCATCACAAAAGGATTTCAGCAAATCCACCCAGAAAAAACAAGCTTGCTTTCACAAATGGAAATTACTTTTTTTTATTGGTATTATGGGCCACATTGTCTACTGTATGATAAATAAGCCCATGTGTGTAAATACTCATTAAAAGCTAGTTTGAAATAAAAGCAGCCCAAAAAATTCCTTCCACTCCTTCAGTTCCAGATGGGTGTGGATCCAGTTAAGATCCAGTTAAGATCCAGTTAGGGAAAGGTCACTATTTACCTAGAAGCTATAAGCTGAGACACATCTGTACTACCCAAAGACTTAATTTACAACAGTTTGTAATCTGGTTTGGTTTGACAAATCACAATTAAGCTAGGCAACCACAGGATAAGTCAGCAGATCACAGCAGCTCAAAAACGGACTAAGACATATGCAGAATGAAGATCATAGCAGCCTGGTGGAAGTTTCTAAACTAATGCAGTAGTCAAGTGTGTTAGGGGGTATATCAAGGTATATGAGCTAGTGCCTCTACTGACAGTAATATTTCATGTCACTTCAGAGCACAGTATAAATCCCCAATATTGTTGTATTACATGTTCTTTATCAAGGGTGTCAAAGTGACAGCCAGCAAGTGGTTAACATGCAGCTAGCCCATGGGCCCCTGCAGCCACCTTACTGAGTGCTGTGTGGTAGGGGAAGGCCTAACATGGCACAGATGGGGAAATACTGGGTGCTGCCTGTTCAGCCTGTGTGGTGGCGTGGGGAGGAGGGGAACAGAAGGATCTTGGGGAGTTGTCCCCCAACAGCATTGGAGTCACATGGAAGTTGAACAGCCGTGCTCTACAGCAAATATAGAAGTGCTTCATAATAATGATATAACTTACAGCAGATGTAAGATCAGATTTATGAAAAAAGTTAAGTGCTTACAGATTTAGAAGTACCTGCTAAGATTTGCAAAAATGCCTAACGCCTAATGAAAACAGGAAGAAGTAGGTACCTAAGCTGCTTATGGGCTTTGTAAACCATCCCAGACAACTATCAGACTCCTTAGACACCTAAATCTCTTCATAAATATGACCTATAGTATTTTGGTCCAGTGTTCTACAATAATATATATCATATTGTAGAACATTGGGCATATTGATGTAGAACATATATGTGTGTGTGTGTGTGTGTGTGTGTATATGTATATACACATACACACGTACATACTCATTCCTTGGTGGGGGTGGGGGTGCGTGCATGTGCACATCCCCCTCTCCACCAAGGAATGTAACAATGTGGATAGAACAAGTTTAGAATTAGGAATATCTTTAGTATGATATATGAAAGTCACCATCAGATATATCATACAAACTGTGCAGCACAGCCAGAGAAAGGTGTTTTCACATGGATTATTATACATCAATACTTAGTAACCAATTACCTTATTACCAGTGCCAGCCTTGGGGGTGGATGATGTTGACAGGGGGGCACCCTACACGCACGCGCGCACGCACACACACACACATGCACGCACACACACACACGTGTGAGCAGCCCATGTTCACATCAGTGCTCTACTCCCGCCCAACCCTAGCTGATCCCCACCCCAAGCA
>NW_005842985.1:72954-86063 GCF_000455745.1 Alligator sinensis | reverse complement strand
AATGATGCCCAGCCCAGCCTGCCCCCCTGCCTTCAGCCAGTATACAAGAGGAGCCACTCTGCCTGCCTGCTGTTCTGCACCCTGTGTCCCTACCCACCTGCGTCTGCAGTGCTACTGACTTTGAGGGGTGGGAAGGGGCACCAATTGGAAGTTCTCCCAGGGTGCCATTTTCCCTAAAGCCAGCTTTGCTTATTACCAGAAGGTAAACTACATGTTATAAGAAGAATTAATCAAAGGCAGAGGGATTCAACAGTTTCCAAGTCAGAACTGAAGAAAAATTACAGGCATTCAAAAACTTGAAGGACCAACCAAACAGATGCAACTGGTCTGCACAATGCTGACCAAACCTAAACCTAGGCCCTCCTTGTCTACAACTTCTCTGGACCATGGTAGGACATGGCATAGTAAAGACTGGTATGACCAGTATGTACTTTCACACCTCAAAATGGATGTAATGTAGTTGCCTTAGTGTGTCACTAAGAATGCAATGATAATCTATCTCAGGCATGCTTCACTTCAGGGCTTCCTACTATGGCCTAGTGGCAGTGGAGACAGTCCCTGCTGTAACTGCACAGAAGCACCCTTAACAACCATATTCACATCATCTGAAAAGGGGAATGAGAAATTTAATGGTACTTCTTTAATTTGATCACTGTATCTGCCTTCTTTATGCTTCTCTGTGAGGGTAGGATATGGAGGAAGAAAAGTGGCTTTAGTTTCTCAAGTCCATGACAGCTTTTTGGCAGAGTTCTCCAAGATCTGTGAAACTAACTCCTAACATCCAAAAAGGAAAGACAACCCCTCATACTTCCACTAATAAATAAGATGACAATGACAATGGACAACAATAATTTTGGGAAATTTTCTTTGCTGATATTCACAGAACATTTATTTTTGATTCTGTGGCCATTAAAGTTCATGCCTAAACTTAGTTGGTGTTGGAGTGATGGTGTGGCCATGATGGTTCAAGAATTCTGCCAGAGGCAAGGCTTTCTGTGGGTGATAGCTTTTATTGGACTGACTGCATGGTCGGGATAAAATTAGACAAGCTTCTGGATGTAAAGCATTCTGAAGAATCCTGGCCTTGCCATGAATTCAAAAGCTTGTCTAACTTTATCTCAAGCATGCAGTCAGTCCAAAAAGATATCACCCACAAAAAGCCTTGCCTCATATCTAAGCTTTAAGCATTATTTCCAGTTAAATGGAACTTCACATAAGCTTGAAGTGAGGTGTGTGCTTATGCACCTTAATAAGCCAGGGTTTTGGTATTCCTTAGTATAATGGATAATGATAACGGATGTGTTTAGGATGGTTTGGATAGGTATGATCCTGCCTCTGGCAGGGGGTTGGGCTAGATGACCTCTGGAGGTCCCTTCCAACTCTACTTTTCTATCATTTCCTATGATAAAACTCATAGGACAATTTTTCCCTTTTTTGTACTATGATTTAGGCCTAAAAGTAAAAGCTATTGCCCTCTGCAAGTCCATACTTCACTCAATTTCCACACGTGAAGCCTACTTGAAAAGTTGTTCACTTTGTAGTCTCATCCTTGAGGGTCAAACACAGCTTTCACTTATAACAGTGCCATTGTCTTTTTGAACTACTTGAACAATTATTCTTCTAAGCTCCACTCCACAAGCTAAAGAGACACCAATGAAAAAATATAAGAGAGCCGTGCTAAACTTCGAAACCTTCACAGAGCACCAATATCATCACAGAATTATTCAGAATTCTGTTTCAGAACCCGAACGTAAAGCTCCGACGGCATACCCACAGAATTCCAATTACTGCATTAAGTTTAAATACCATCCCTGTTGAGACTATTGTTGAAAGTATCTCTGCTACATCCTGAGAGTCAAAGATGACTTGCGAGGTACCATAATATGTGCCATAATAACCATTCCCCCATGTCTCGTACTGTATGCAGAGAAACAAATGTGTTCATGTTTGATCTCTTCAAGAACAATTCCTGTCTGAGCAAAGAAAGAGAAAGATTTTTACCTCCTGTAAGAAAGATATGAAAGCAAAGCAGGTGAGTTTTACAAGGTCTGAACTGCATTTTATTTTTGAACATTCACTACTCTAGCCAGACTTAGATTATGATAAGAACTGACTGCGCCACCAAAGCATTTTCATGACCTACAAATTACCTCGGGTTTAAGAGCTGGTGTATCCTACTCCGCAAGAGATTCTGAGGGAAGTGTGCCTACAAGAGACATCCAGGCATTTTTATAAACTCTTTAGGCTTCTGGTGTCTTGTGGTATCATATGTGAACAATCAAATCAGTTCTGATTTGAACGCTGTCACTTGGATTAGGGTTTATCTATCGCATGGTAGCACTGAGTTAGCAGGCCGCGCAGATGAATAGGAGTACTGATTGCTGAACTGACAGCCTTGAAGATGAGTAGCATTATTTTATCACATCCTTCTTTGCAGCATGTGCCAGTGGGTTTTAGCTGTCACATTTTTTTAAATTATCAAGCCTCAGAGTAACATTGCTGGCTCTTTAGTGCATAAGAGTCCCCCTTTCTCCTGCTGATCTTATCAAAGCTACTGCCTTTTATTTTGTTAAGTGTTATACCTGTAAATTAATCTGAATCCATGAAGGACATTGTTTTTCAAGTCATAACAAAGGTATTAATTTAAAGCATGCTAAAATATTATGGGTCTGATTGTCCACCATACCTTGTCCACTCATTTATGACTTTACAAAAAGAAAAAGGGCATCTTTAACCCACTTTGAACAGGTGAAAGGCAATGGAAAACTAAAGCTCACATATTTTTAGTTGTATTTTTATCGAGATTACTTAAGTACCATATCTAGGCATAGATATACACTCTTTTCTGTGTATCCACATATGTGTTTGTGTGTGTGTGAACATACAGGCATGCATAGCTGTGGAATCTGTCACAATGGCATTTATCATTCACCTTTGACCAATCCATCTGCGCTCTGCCAGTGTTGATACAGATCAGTCAAGACTTCTTCTAATAACATTCTTGGGTGACTCCAAAAAGTTTCTATATTCAAAGAACACTGATTGTGTGCTTATGTCCTTTTTTGAAGAATGAGCTTGATCAATTTATGAAAGAGACTTTATGATGTTTGTTGCTTGCAATTGCAGACAATTGATCCCAGGGACCACAAGTACCCTTCCTTTACTATTGCTCTTTCAGTTGTGAATCTTTCTCTTCTAAAATGCCAGAATATTCAGAATTGGTGCAGCGATGAGATTAAGGTTGTATCTCAGCATAATTGTAAGCAGGGTCTTTATATCACTGGCATGGGTCAATTCCCAGATTTCCAGAATAATGCATAACTTAATTTTTAACAGAATGCTTATCTATCAGTTACTTAGAACCTGGCAGAAGTGACAACAGCATGCATTTTTTATAATAAATTTTATCTTCTATTTTTCAGCCCTAAAAACTATCATTTCAAAAATATCCCAGGTTTTTTTTATAGCTATTCAGGTGCACAAGGTATTCACCCAAGTATGCTGCTATACACAGGATATACAATATTACCTGTTCCCCAACCTGTTCTCCATATGTAAAGGGACAGGTTAACCTGTTGAACTGTAGGGTCCAGTTGTAGGTATGCTGATTTTGTTATGCTGTGTTTCATTTCACATCCCCTGAAGGGGTTAACAAATGACTCAGTCCCTTGGGAACAGCATACCCACAATCCTATGATTCCATATAGAAGATCAAGTGCAATCTTTTACCCTTCATGCCCTTCTGCCGTAGTCCTACAGACAGAGATCTTCTGGTTGGGTTCTAGGAAAGGTGTATTCCTTCTAGAGCAAAGGATCTTCTTCCCTGAGCCCAAATGCTGCTTTTCAAAGGCCAGCTTCTTTCATGATGCTCAGCTGTTGGCCCTCCCTCTTTAAAATTAACAGCTCTTCCTCCTGCTTCAGGGCAGGGCAAGCATTTTTGCTCCTTCTGAAGCAACCCTGAGCTATTGGAGATGTTTTTGACTAGCTTGAAGAAAGCCCTGCATATATAGGCCAAGATGTATGGAGATGTGTGCACTACAAAGTGGTAACGCACAACATTTCACTTCTTCTTCTCTTAGCTTTTTGGCCCACATGTGTTATCAAGTGTTAGACCTTGAATCCAACTCACTTGGGACTGTTTTCAACTGGAAACACAGTAATGTTCATAAGCATCCTTAAATGGTTACATACCCAAGAATCAACTGCAAGAGAGTGTTGGGAGAACTGGAGTCAGGAAAGGTTCTGATGAATAAAGAGACAGATTCAGAAGGGCATATCATTGGGATAAGGCATGAGTGGCACGAAATTTTTGGGGAAGCTGAGGGAGAGTATTCATGGATGGAGGGCCCTGGATACCCTGAGAGAAATGGGCACAGCACAAAAGATCAGGGTGTAAGAAGAGGGAATACAGGGAAATGGAAGAAGCATGGAGATCACTTGGGTTTAATGAGAACCTGAGAGATGCTCAGAAAGGCAGAGACTCATTCACCTTAGCAGCTTTATAGATGGGATTTTCAAAAGCACTCAGCCCACTAAAGCCAACTAGAGTTTACTACAGACTTTGAAAGGAGCAAACTCAAGCTAAACAGGTCGAATGCCAGGTAAGTAGCTTTGGATATCAAACTTTAGAAATTTAGGGCATTTAGTGCTCCAGACTGTTTATAAAAGGTTCTCCCTCTACTGTTACATTTGTTCCCCACCCCCTTCCCCTTCATTATAACACAGGCAGATATAACTCCCTCTTTCTCATCCTCCAGGCCTCCTAAAGACTTGCAGGGTGGGAAACCCTCCTTGATAGGCCCAGTAATATCCCTTTTATAGGACTTTTGTTCTAGCTATTGATGCTAAAAAATAAATAAAACTTAGGAAAGTTTTAGAAGTTCTGAGGAAAGGACTTTCAACTGTGCTTAGTTCTCACATTTGGAGTCAGATGAGGAGCACTCAAAAACACTTGCAAAGGGCAGCTGGAAAAAGTCAGTTTTTAAAGTGAAATATGTATTCCACTGGAGCCCAGAGAACTCACCATAACAGTATTAATCTCTATCCTTAAAAATTAAAAAACTACAAATAAATAAATAAATAAATACATAAATCAACTTAAAAATAAAATTAAAATGGTAGAATGTCTGGAAATGGATGATTAAAAGCTCCAGTGTTTTCATAGTGATATAATCCCTCACCACTCACTGTCACCTCACCTGATTTACAACACTGACCCAAACCTGAGTTCATGAGGATACACACAAGTGGCAAAAGTAATAAACTGCTTAAAGATATAAATCCTTCTTCCTATTCAAGATATTTGTTTTCAGCAACAGGATTGTATTCTACTCTGACAAACTGACAATTCTCTTTTTCCAGTATCTTTTTGACTATTTATTTTCTCAAGCTGCTACATTTCAGCACCAAACCCACCCCCCCCTCCAACCCCTGGATTCAGAGGACAGTTTAATAAGTCCCTGACAAAAGCTAAAAGTCAACTGCAGATGGGAACATTTGGCCTCTTTCAGTACTAGACCTTCGAGATTTTATCCATCAATATGTTCTGGTGAAGGATAACCAAATGTTCCTTTGAGTGTTGCTTTCTGTCCTCTATCCTGACCCTCACCCCCAAATCTAAAATCCTAGAAGCTAATTACTTCATCTATCATAATTTAATTTTCTGCAGAAAGCAATTTAATTCTTCTCCTTCCTAATAAGGGAGGTATTTTATCATTTCCTCTTTCCCCCTTGAGTTAGGTTGCACAGATGCATCCATGACAGTAGATCAAATGTCATGATATTTCCTACCTAAAAGGGCACAGCCGCTGAAGATAGCAAGAATGCACTCAAATTAAATTGATTCTCCCAGAAACTGAATTTGCGTTTGTGTAAAGAAGATTAAAAAAACCCACATACCACCACCTCCACGACAACCATGCTATTTTAATGATTCTGTCATTTGTCCCAACTTCTGAGCGTTGCATGTTAACATAAAGCAGATGACTGATGAATTCAAATCAAACACTCATAAAAGTAATCTCTCTGATTGGGCGAGGAACAAGTATGAGGCCACTTATCTTTTAAAGACAGAAAAATGCACAGACAAGGAATTTAACAAACTTTACCAAAGCTGAAGGCTCCAGACAAGGTTTCAAGAAAAGAAAACTTTCACTTTATTCAAGCGTACCCATTTACAGTGAGGTGAAGGGAAACACTGATTTTTTGGGATGAGGGTGAATATAGGTTCATGACAACAGGCATTTGAGAGAGACTGGTACAATTTATAAGACCCACTTTTATCAGCTACATTTCAAGTTAATTTAGTGAATTGTCATTAAATTAATGACCCAAAAAGCAGAAGAACTTGAACCCACCTCTCAGAAAGTTTGGAACATATCTTAATATATGAGAAAAATTAAGGTGAAGATTCAGGATAAATGATGGAGTAGTATCCACATTAGAATACAACACAATATTTTTTCTTTAGAAAATTTTTGCTTGAACTAAACTTGTTTAGATGTTAAAGTTAGTTTCAACTTGTTTTAACCGTATACAGCAACAAAAGAGTACCTGGTATTAGTGCACATCTAGTTTTGTTTTAAATAAATATATAAAGGATAAATCTTTTATTTTTTAACCTCCAAAACAAGATTAAAAAAAAAGATTCTGTCTGTCTTAAACTGCCTTGGTATAGAAAGTATTAACCAGGAACAAATTTTTATATAGCTAAGTTATAAACCCCTGAAGATATTACAATAGAAAACCTGACTGACCTTTAACTATGGGATTGCAAATGGTAATACTATAATAATTGTGTATGTCCTTTTATTGTCATACCCCCCTCTCTCTCAGCCCACACGCAGATACAAAACTATGGCCTTTAGCAGTCCTTTAAATTGAAGGTGTAAGGATGCTGTAAGTTTATTCCCAGTTATATATAACCACATTGTAATATTATTGATATCTTGCTAGCAGCATTTTGAATGCCTGTGCTCCTGTGGGTAGCCTTGTAAAGGAAGGTGCTTTCTGTTTTGAGCAAGTATTAAATACGTATAGAAGATGATGGTGTATAATCACTTCTTCCCATTTTCATATTTCTCTGAACTTACACTAAAGGAGAGGAGGATTCTGAAGTACTAAGCAATGATATCAGAATTAAGCCAGATTCAAAAAAGGAATGGGCATTTATGTTGATAACAATAACCTCCAGAGTTATAATAGTTAATGCTAACCAAAAAAAAGCATTTGAAATGGGAAATAAAGCTATATGTTTCAGGGTTTAAATCAAACTCTAACTACAAGATAAAGAAGGAAGGAGAGGGTAGATTACATGACCTCTACCTGTTGTAGGGTTTCTTTATATTTTTCTGAGGTGTTTTGTGTTGACTACTGCCGAAGAAAGGATTCTGGGCTGAGTGAACTAGAGACCTGACACACTGCAGCAATTATTATCTTCCTATGAATAGTTTTGCACTGTTTGATGCTCCTGGAAACCAAAAGGAGCAACATAATTTTTTTAGAACGTACAAATAGAATACCATGCAACCCCAAGATTGTATTGTGTTTCTTTTCAGAATTATTATTTTTCCTTATTTTTAAAATGTTCTTTCTGGATTTAGATTAAGCATTCACTGCACTGAATCTCTCTCTGTCTCTACCTCTGTCTCAGGGAGCTGTGTATCCAAGAGGCAGTCTTTTCTAACCTTGTTCCTTATGCAGGGGTAAGATTAACACACATATATAAAATAAAACTATTGAGCTATTTTAATACTTTCCCTGTCATGCATTCAGGACCCTCTAAAGTTGTCACCAGCTACTGTTTCATTTAATTCCTTGGCCTTCAGGGTAATGTAAGAAAATTGAAGAGATTAGGAGCTCTCTCTTTCCTGTTCAATGCATTTGTGTTGCAGTAAATTGGTACCAACCTTCAATCTCATGGTCAGGGCTCTCCAGGGTCCTTCCACTGATATGACAGTGCAGCCAGCTTGATAAATGGTGCACACCCCCTCCAGCGGAATGGAGAAAGCTTCACTCCCTGACTTCACAATTGTCTCTCCCACACTGGTAAAGAGGAAACACTCAGCTGTCTCATTGCACAAAGTGACTGCATGGTTACATTTAAGTACATGCTGGTAAGATATGTTTTTTTCTAATTAATTATTTCATGCAGAGCGGCAAATATAGACTGAGATGTGTAGCAAACAAGAAATGTTACCTTTGGAAAACAACTCTTTTAATTTGGTATGTTCTGTTCTCACAATGAAAAAAAATGTTCATTTAGGACCAGAAACAAAACTAAACAATGTCAGACAAAACATATTGTCCATAGATCCATTTCCATAGAGTGCTTGAGCATGTGCTTAACTGAAAGTATATGAATATTCAGAGGTGTAACAGGGAAGCTTTATGCCCTGGGCAGCTTTTTTGCATGGGTAGGACCTGCTGATGGCAGCAGTGCGGTCAGCTGCCAGCTGTAGAAGCAGCTATTTTTATGCCCCTCCTACTGCCCAAAAGGCAGCACCCAAGGCTGCTGCCCCAGTCTTGGTGCTGTGAGCAATCCTATATACAAATCAATGGGACTACTTGTTTTAAGTACACATTTAGGTACCTTGCTGCTGAAAGGTGATGGGAGCTCACATCAATGATTCTGAGTGTGTAAGTGCTGCATTGAAGCCATGTTTAGCACAATATTTTCGCAATGATTCTTTTTAAACATGTTGAGGTTCCCACAACATCAATGGTACTAAAGCACATGATTAAATTGCTAGCCTGAATCAGGACCTAAAGGCTTTAAGTGGCCAACTTACCTTTATTAATTTTTTTATTAAAAATTTTTTTTTTTTACTTTTTTTTTTTAACTGTTAAATTGAGAGACTTAAGGAATGAATGCATATTGCTCTTTCTAAAAGGCAGGGCCTGCAAATTCATCATTAGATTTGTGCTATAGCATGGTGAACATATATTTCAACTATGTTTTTGTTACATATGTAAATTATTAATGGATCTAATACAAACTTTTGTGAAATTTACATAGACTTCGTAGACTTTCATAGACATTAGGGCTGGAAGGGACCTCAGAAGATCATAAAGTTCAACCCCCTGCCCCAGGGTCAGGAAGTCAGCTAGGGTCAAAGGATCCCAACAAGATAGGTGTTCAAATGTTTCTTAAAAGAGTCCAGAGTAGGTGCTTGTACCACCTCTGGGGGGAGTCTATTCCAGGCCTTGGGGGCTCGGGCAGTAAAGAATTTTTTTCTTATGCCCAGCCTAAAATGGTCTTGCAGGAGTTTGTGACTGTTGGACCTTGTCATCCCTTGGGGCGCACTGGTGAACTGGGCATTCCCCCAGATTCTGACATACACCCCATAAAGAAGGCATGGTTCTTTAAACAAATCCTGACAAAGGTTTTGCTCAATTCCCACATCAGATGGGCACATGATAAACTGAATTATGGCAAACACTAAAGATAAGGGGCCACTTCTTTAAATGGTAAATTGTTCTATCATTTTCAACAGGAGCTATGCCAGTTCACACCAGCTGAAGATCCCGCCATATCTGTTTTAGCTAATGATCGACAAAAGAAATCCCTTGTTGAAATCTGCAATGTTTTCATGCATATTAACTCATCTCTTCAAAGCTTAGACCAACAGATCATTTCTATAACTGATCCTCTGATGTTAAACATACTGCCTGTGTGCTTAAGTGAATTATTTTCCATGAACTATTTAGGAAATGATTTAAGACAACTGATGGGCCATCAGTAAAAAGGTCAATGATGACCTCGCTTCTCAAACGAAGCACAAAAAATGCCTACAAAAAACCATCACTGGTTTCAAAATGCATTGTGTGTCTTGTACTAGCATCAGATTTTAAATCCTTTTGTTCAGAACAGACTTGTCATTTTTTTGTCAAATCCGAGGCTGTTGGTCTTCCCTAAACTCATCCCATTGTGCCTCTGGCATAGCATAGGACTCAGAGAACAGTGTGTGATAGAGGCCACAGTGATTAATAGTTACTGATAAATATGAGGGGGTGAGTTAAGGACAGAGAGAGCAATCTTATCTCTACACTTCCTTCCCTTTTATTTTTCAGAGACCTTGGGCTAGATACTAAAAGCACTGTGGGCCTGTCAGCTGCCTAAAACCAATCTTTAGGCACCATAAGCTGATTTTTCAGGCTTCCATGGAAAGATTTAGGTGCAGAATAAATTTCAACTAAAGATGAAGAATCGGGTAGGGAAATCCTCTGACCATAAGAACAAGTATATTTTTTTCTTCTAAACTACAGTACATGCATGCAAAGTATTGCCTGGAAAACTGAGATGCCTGTAACTAACCAGTAAGGTACATTACAACTAGTTAACTGCCTGCAGGTTGAGGTAGGATTTACCCTGTAGGGGAATGCATGACAAACTAGGGTTTTGTTGTAATATTTCTGATTTAAATGTGTTCCTGTTGTAGTAATTTTACAAGCCTCAGTTTCTCTGGCTAACATGTACACAGGGAAAGAAGTGTTAATAGGATCCTTACTAGGATCCAGAGCTATCTATATGCTGGATGAGATAAGATACATCTCCAAGGTACTGAACAGGCCTTGTTGACCCATCAAGAGCACTCCAATGAACATACAATTGGAAGAGATTCTGGCTCTGTACTTGGAGAGTAGAGGGCAAGGCAGCCCTGAAATAAGGAGAAAAATAATGAGAAGGATCTGGAAAGGAAGGTGTTGGCTTGAAAGCAGAGGTGAGAGAACAGCTGAGTTAACTTTGGGATACCCAAGGCTGTGTGGGCTGAACGTGGGACAGAGATACTGTTTAATCCTTTGGAAGGTAGGAAGGACTCCGCTGGACTGAAGCTGGGCAATAAATGGCTATGTTGATGAGGAGCATTCTGTTTTGCTGCTTGACAGTTCACTCTTTTCCCCTTTGAAAAGATGAGGTCCTTCACTCAGAAGCTGAACTGGATGGTATCTTCCTAAGGAAAGACCACAGTTAACCAGGGAAGGTCAGCAATTGAAAGAAGCCAGGGATCATACCACCCTAGAACCTGCACCTGCCCTGGTTCTGGGCTGGTGGACAGGCTTTAGGAGGTACTCACAGAGACAGGACAAGGCCCAGGGTCATAAGTGAGCACTCTTCTGGGGGCACCTATCAGGATGGCAAGCATTTACATCTCTTCTCTGGTTGGGTGTTCTAGTGCACTTAAACTTTGGGCACTTTTACATGTGCTCCAGGGATACTTTAATTAGAACAGCTCCAAGAGCTGCTCTAATTAAAGCACTGCCATGTCTCATGTATCAGCATCCCTGCACTTAAAAATGGTGGGCGGGGCACTTGAGCTAAAGCTCATTTGACAAGCTTTAGGTCAAGCACCCCCACCACCATTTTTAAGCACGGGGACACTTGTACACGAGATGCAGGAGGCTGCTGGAGCACAGCAACTGGCACCTTTTTATTCCAGTTGTGATGCACTAGAAGTCTAGTTGGTGGAGTTTGCCCAGAGTGTTGCTTATTTCTTGGCATCAGTGTATTGCTTGCTCATCCATGAGTCCTCTTGGTAACTAGGACCATGCAGTCTAATGGCAGATGGATTGGAAATGTAGATATTGTACATCACTGGGATGTCTAGACTAGTATGTTCCCTAGTATCATAGTCTTGTATCCTAGTATAAAGCTGGGATTAAATTTAGACTATTATTTATAATCTTTTATAAATGATTATTTATGGTCAGGCTCAGTGAACATAACATTTCAAGAAGAATCAAAACATTGTCTTGCTAGACAACTGCTATCAAAAATCTTGCATTCAGTCCATATGACCAGACTAGTATAAGTGGGGGAGGAGTCAGAAATACTATTTCCTACACATTTTGTAATTCCAACTCAGTCTGAACCCTTCACATCCTTTTTGTTTTTCTTCCCATTTATGTGGACCAATTCTGTTTGCACTAAGGTTTGGATGAAATCTTCATTCATGTGAGTAGCAGCATTTGTATAAACAAAGATATTTGGAATAGAAGAGAGGAGGAGAATCTCCCCATGCATAAAGAAAAATTGCATCTATTTTAAAGAGTATCATCACTTACTGCTGCTATCATAAAAACCTGAAAGAAGCTGGGGAAATGGAAGTATAGATTCTAAGGTTTGGATAAGGGATTAAAAATTATACTCTCTCAAAAGACCAAGCAATCACAATTCCAGTCAACTACAAGAATGCAAGAGCACCTGCATTGTCACCAAGTTGTCTCTCTTGCTTTCATTCCGATGATTAATACACTGTAATTTAACAATTATAATATATACAGTCTTCCTATGGGAGAGAAGTAAGCACCCCAAATGTATTAGATATGCTGTATGAATCCCAACCAATATAAACTGTTATTACTTCAGATAAAAGCTACAACTTGTAGAATGGGATTCCTTACACATTACTCACCTCTATAAGGATGTGTGAATATCAGATCCGGAACTAGAACTGCCTGTTAGAAAAAAACCAAGATTCCCCAAGAAAAATAGCATATGGGATAAATTTCTTTGATGTGTTAATTATTCCCTTCACAAAACTAGACCTGGAGATTGTTGTTTCTCTTCGTAGATCTGGACAGGTTTGTTGTTTGGGTTTTTTGCTTTTTTGACATTTGTGCAAAGCAGCTAGTATTCACTTCAGATTCAGCTAATTCAGGGGACAGTGACTCAATTCGGTGTCTTGAATCACTGTCCCGAATTGATTTGGCCGAGTCTGATTCAGTGATTTGGCCGCTGCCAAATTGGCTGAATCTCCAAATTAACCCTATTCCCTAACCACTCTCTCAGCCCCATTAATGGCTGCCCCGCCCAGCTCTAGCTCTAGGCTCTTTGAAAAAAAAAGCATAGCACTCACCAGCTGCTGCCAGGTTGGGGGGGATTCCTACTGCCCCATGCTGTGTAGGGGCCTCTGCCACAAACCCCCATCCCCTGCCTGCTCTCCTGGCCCCAGCTCCCAGCTCTTTCAAAAAAAAAAAAGCCCTGCACTCTCTGGTTGCTGCCAGGCAGGGGGGTGATCCCTGCTGCCCCTCACTGCACCACACTGCGTGGGGGGATCTGCCACAAGCCCCCAGAAGCCATGAGGCTGCCGCAGTAGCCCATGAGGTCG
>NW_005842985.1:63477-72900 GCF_000455745.1 Alligator sinensis | reverse complement strand
GGGAGGGCTGTGGCCGCACCCCCCCCCCCCCCAATGCATCATGGGGTAGTGGCGGGGCAGCAGGGTTCACCCCCAAGCCTGGCAGCAGCTGGTGAATAGGGGCTTTCTTTTTTTTTTAAAGAGCTGGGGTTGGGCAAGGCAGCCACAGGGGGTGGGGCTGGGAGAGCAGACAGGGGTCAGGGGGCACTCAGAGGGGCTGGGCCCTGGCAGGGGTCACCCAATGGTCTCCTACCCCCTCCTCCAGCCCCGCCCCCCCCCATGGACCAGCATGGAGTCCATGTCCAGCTCCCTACGGCAGTGAACGGGGACTGCCTGAATCTCCGAAGGTCTGCGAATCTTTTCCAAATTGATTCAGAGAGCTTCAAATCGATTCAGACCTTTTCATTGGTCTCCTGATTCAATTTGGACTCAGAGATTCGGCTGCCGAATCGGGCCAAATCTCCTCTGAATCAAATCAGCACCTGAAGCTTTGCACAGCCCTAATATACATGGCATAATATGCTGCCAACTTTGATTATTTAGTCCTAAATGTCTTTGCTGGCTTTTTTTTTTGGTTTGTTTTCCCGTCAATAATTTGAAAAAGATTTTTGACTTCAGCCAGGGCTGTCCAATGGGTGGCATGCAAGGGTTAATGTGTGGTCTGTAGGCTCAGGCCTGATTGCCAGTATGCCCATTGGTCTGGGGGAAGTGGTCAAAATTTGCAGGCTCCCCATCCCTCCTACAGCTTCTGGTTCCTCTGCTCCTTTGGATGGGGTTGGTGCTGTACATAGTGCGAGAGGGACCCCAGCTTTGCACAAACTTGACAAAGGAGGGAGTCAGGCTGCTGGTGTTATAGGTTGGCTAACTAGATGGGGTGTGTGGCCAGAAGCTGTGCTTGAGGGACTCACGATCCATGCAGCACATGTAGCCAGGAGCAGAGAAGAGCTGTGCATACAGTGGGGTAGAGCTGAGCTCTGCATGCACTGGAAGGGTTGGTGGGAGAGCAGCCTCTGTACCAGGCAGGACCCCAGGTCTGAGGCCCAAATTGCAGGAGGCCCTAGCTGCCCTAACTTAGATGATAATTTATACCACATGATTAATAGAAACGCTTTACAAAAAATTGGTACAACAAGATACGCGCACACACACACACAAACACTGAAAGATATAGATACATATGCAATATATACATTACTAAAAACTTACTTTATACTATTCTGAACATTGTAAGCAGATGCTATACATTGTGAAAGAGAAACACATATGCCCAAGTATCACCAATTTATAAAAATGTAAATCAACAAGTAATTATAGCCTTGACCCTGCAAAAGGCTCTACAAGAATCAACTCCAACACCAATGGAAATCCACTGAAATCAGTGAAGCTTTTCCCAAACACAATGGTTTGTCTGTATGGCTCCAATTACCATATCAGGGCTTTGAACAGAAATCTACTAAATATCTGTAATGTGTCATGTTGGGTGGGTTATAAAGTGGAAGTTGGATAACCATTGTAAAGTTTGCAAAACATCTCCCCATAAAATCTCTGGATACAGACACATATGCATCACTATCCAGAGCACAGCAAAGAGTAGAGAACCAGGAGTGTTTCAGGTTGGGCTTACCAAAGAAAGCCTACCATCTCAACATTGTTGCTTTTAGCAGGGAGAACCCAGTAATAGGTACACCACTCATACTCAACAACATCTTTAATAGGCGGTTTCCCTCTGATAATTTTCCTTCCTTTTCTTGCTGGTGTGTCCACCAGTGCAAGTGTCATGCAGAGTTTCCATGGCAAAAGAATCAATTTTTCTAAGGCAAGTGAGGTGTTTTCCAAGGCACTCCCTCATTTTAAACAATCATGAGCAGGGAGGGCTAGGTGAGACAGGTACCCACCTGCTTGTCATCTGTACTTAAATATATTGGACCAGATTCTGAGCTAACATGAATCAGTATAGTGCTACTGGAATCAGTGGGGTAAAGCACCCCAACTTTTCTACCTAACACAGCATCTTCCCATTCATTTGTGTCAGTTCACTTATGGCTGCCTTGTTCAAAGTGCATTACTTCACATGCAGACCAGTTGCTGTACTGTTATAATACCTACATAATAATTCATGACCTGAGTAATAAAAAACTCATTAAACACAGTCCCTGCTCTTCCTTTGCATATAGGCCTCCCAGCAGTTTAAGTTATGCATAATGAGTCTAAGTACTTTAAGGGATAGTATTAAAATTATCTACTATACTTTTACGTGTAAAATTGTTATTTTGTTTTCTTTCACTAACATAACTAGGAAACAATATATTATCCTAATTACATGTTATTTATTAGGCGGGAAGCAAATAAGTCATTCAAAGACAAATCCCTGCAGTTATTCATGGAATTGCTTTAGGGGACAAAGATATAGTAAACTGAGCAATCTTTCATTATATTTATTACAGTCTCTTTGTACTAATGAACAATAACAGGCTTTACTGAAATAACGGCTTCTGTTCCAAGTTGTGGGAAATGCTATACAGGCCATATTTATCAAAAGAATGTCAAAGCCATGGATGGCCTTTATTTCTTTTGCCTGCACTTGAGGAGAGTGAGTAGGTGGTGAATAACAATGACTTGGAGGCTTTTAATAAATATAACATAAAATAATTAGTGGATTTAAAAAAAAAAACCAATGTGCACAATGTATTAGTGGCAGCTCTACCCTTGAGAAATACACAGAAATGAAGACACTGTTAATTTATTTTTATAATCCATAGCTACAGAAGAGCGTGTGCATTCTTTCTGCTGTGGAGATGGGAGCCCCATTCCCATACATGTACATCCCATACATTATAACGACATAGCAGCAGGATGAGTATATCTCTTTTGTCGTTTGCTAGGAATTTAGGAGCAGTGAGGAGGTAAGAAGTGAATTTGAATATAAAGCCATAGGCAACAAAGAAGTATAAAGTTTTGGAGGAAAGCAGGCTTTTGACTGCTTAAGTATTATATATTAATTATTCATTGGAGTAGAGGCCAGAATTCAGTCCTGGGCATACACACACACACACACACACACACCCACAACAGTCCAAACTTTAGAGTCAGTCTCACACTCTCTCTCACTCAGGCCAAATAAATATTTAATTAGTTCACCAAAAATGAAACAGCTTCACCAGAAGAGGCTGAAATCTCCAAGGTCATCTATAGTCTGGTAGCTGAGGCCACTCAAGAGAGAAGGTGTCCAAGTCCCCATAGTCAAGGTAGGGACATGAACCTGGGTCTCCTACAGTCTAGGTGAGAATGCTAACCATTGTAGTGTATTGGGAGACCTTACCCAATATATAAGACCTAATCTGCTACCCTATTGTGAGAGTGTCTACTGCACCTGAGATGGAAAGGGCAATATCTTACATATCTCTATGTAGATAAGAATAACAGAGCATCGTTAGGAGACAAAACGGGAAAGCCTCAATGCATAGGAAAGACTCATTTACTTTTCACTCTGTAGAAAGTGGTAGGTCCTCTCAGTCATGGTTAGATCAGTGGCAAAGGAAGTTAAGTCAGAGTACTTTTCCATATGACAAACACTGTTTGTGAACATAGTAAATTACTGATGGCTCCAAAATACAATGAAAATAAAACTGCAGTGTTTCAACGTGTGACAGAACATAACCGCATTCAAAATGTGCACACGCATGCGAAGTCACACACACCTTCCCCCACAAAATGCATATGAAGCTTTGGCAGCTGTAGACACTGAGAAGAGAGCTGTCCTTGTGAGCTGAAGAATGTGTTAAGTGCATCATTATTAATTTGTTCCCTGCTGCCTAGCATATAGGAGGACTGCATCATCATGTACATAGTAAATCTTCCTTAAAAGTAAAGTAATGAACAAACAACAATGACAAATGCTGCCATCACATAATTGGTATAATGAGCTTCAACAGAAATGGAGAGATTTCTATGACACTAAGGTAACTCAGGAATAAAGGTTTGAGTTATTACAGATTAAACCTCTCTGTTACCAAGATAAGAATCTGGCCTCCTGAATTTCATGGGCAATCTCTGGCTGGACAATTTTTTTTTTAAAGCAGCTAGAAGTAAAAAGGAACTCTGTGGTGGCTTGAGCAAGTAACATATAAAATCTTATAGGTCAGATGCTGATGGTCCTGCAAACTGGCTTGGGGAGGAAGCGTGTGGGGAAGGGGAAGAGTCAGAGGTGTAACCCTAATATTATTTTTTATAATAATTTATTTGTGTGTAGGTGGGTGGGTGTGTGCATTTCTGCGCGCGCGCGCGCACACACACTCACACACACACACACACACACACACACACAGTAGATAGGCATGAACAAGCTCTTAACCATTTGAACCTGCATATCCAATGAGGGTACGCAGATTTTAGAACACAGTAGTCCACATGAAAATTAATAGCGGGGTGTGTGTGTGTGGGGATGTATATGTATGCATGTGTGTACATGTGTACACACATGTATTATATACACATATACATGCATACACACACAAACACATATATTAGTTGGTCATGTGACCAACTCAGTGTTCTAAAATTTGCATACCCTTATTGGATATGCAGATTCAAAAGGTTAAGAGCCAAATTGTGCCTATCCACTGATCCGTGTCTTAAAAATTTAAACACAAGAAGCCAAGGTGGGCCAAATCTTTGGGTCACTGTCCAGATCTTTCTATCACATGGCCTCCATCCTCAATTTTTTTCATTTGGAAGGCACATACGGGCTGCAGGAGACAGTTGTACAGGGTCATCAAGATGCCAGCACCCCCTGTGACTTGGGCCAAGACCAGTAGTAGGGTGGCAAATCCCAAATGGCACCAATCCCAGTGGTGAACCTGAGGCAGCAGATACAAGTGACAATATCTCCAGCTAGCAAAAAAATGTTATATTATGTTTGTTACAGAATTGGCTGCAAGTGGGGAAGTTGTTCTTTTAATACCCAGAATAAGGTGGATTTTTTTCCAGGTTTCTAGGCTGGTGAGGGTGGAGGTTGAGCCAAACCCCCCCAAAATTTGAAGCTGGCCCTAATACTGTAACCAGGGCCCAGCAGAAGGGATTGTACAAGTATGACTTCAGTAATACTAAATAACACCTTCAATTAAATCCTTAGAACAAAACTAATAAGATTTTCAAGTACAATTATGCTCCCCAAAATCCGGCTATGCCACTGTCCCAGCCGCTGCTTGCAGAGGGTTCGGGATTGAGAGTGTGGTCGGGGATAGAAAGGTAAGAAAGATTTATTGACTTAACAAAAACATAACTACATGTAGTAACAAAACAAACAATGACAGACAAAAGCAATTCATGTCGGCAACTTATCGACAGTCCCCTCTGATGCCTGATACACAGCAAGCTTCTATTGCCACAAAGTTCAGCAAAGTCAGGCGTCCCTGAACAGCGCTGTCCAAAGGGTACCGGGAAGGACCCTGGAATGCAGTCCTTGGGCTCCTTGAGGTCCACGGGCCCACTGACCCAGGCAGCAGCTAACTAATCCTTTTCACAGAGCTGTATCTTCTTTCTGAATAGTTTCCAGATATTCCAGCCAATTTATAGCTTCTGAATGATACTGATAATGTACGACCACTCAGATTCCTTTTACTTCAACTGTCCTTAGACTGACCAAATAGCAGTACAAGCCTTGCATTCCTTTGATAAGGTAATTTTAACTGCACCACAGGGCCTTACTACTTCTAGGCTTTGCTAAATTTACTAGGCCTTACTTTATACAAGGCCTCAATACAGCTTAAACTTTAATTAGGCTTTTAGCAACAACAGATAGCTTAATATCTAAACAAATACAGCAAAACACTTGGTATAACCTTCATAGAGCCTTCAGCAAGCACCTTTATCACACAGGCACACTTTTCAGCTGTCACAGCCACAATACAGTCCTGGTGCAAGAAACTCTTTTCCCAGAGAACTATGCTTCACCTTTATATCTGTGGGACATTCTCCTTGCCCCCTTGTTTGCTTATCAGCCATGTTAGTCTGAAGTCAGACAGAAGACCACATAGAGATGCACTTTATTCAGTTAGTCTATAAAGACGCACCTCCATCCTGTCTTCTGTCACTCAATGGACATGTAAGCAAAGGTCACATTTTCACAAAAAGGGTGTGTCTATATGAGTGGAAATGTGCATTTCCCCAGGGACAAATAACTTCCAGGGAAACAGCTGTGCATGTGTGTTTTGGGGGGGGGCAGCACGTTGCCCTGGGTGGGGTAGGGGAGGCTGGGGCCAGCACCTGGGTGGGTTCCAGCAGCTTTACCTAGGGTCCTGAGGGCCTCTGGTGGCTGCACCCATGTCAATCCAGCAGCACAGAGCCTGGCCGGCAGCTGGAGCATGGTTTTGGCTGGCCAGGCTCCAGTTTCTGGCACTGAATGCTGCCGCCACATGTGCCACCCCAATTTTTTTAAGGCACGTTTTTTTTTTTTTCACTGGGATCTTCCGGTGTCAAAATTCCCTGCCCCCCCGCCACTACAAATTAGCAGTGTTGGGAATGTCTGCATGTGTGGCATGCACAGTGTACGGCACCACAGACAAGTCTGGAACACTACATACTGCACATCCACGCTCATCTGAACGTGCCCAAGAGATCCCACCAGAAAGAGTAAGAGCATACGTATTTTTCCTAGTAATGTTTTAGTTTCCTAGACTCTCTTTTGCATTTAGTTTCAGGAAGAAGAATAGTATTTACAGCAGCTAACACAGGTGTATGCCACTTACATTCATGACTTTATATTCAATAAGCTGGTTTAGTTCCCTTCTGCTCTAACAAAAAACTTCATATATTTTGCTTAAGTTCTCAAATCAATGAGTCAGCAGTAATCAACTTCTAGCTCTACAGAGTTTTTCCAATATTAGTTAGCTAGATAGAGCAACAGAAGAGTCCTGCTCCCTATTACATGCACCATTCTTTACATGCTCTACAAATGTCCAGTCTACAAGGTCATGTGTTCCCCTTGTAGAATCAACCGAAACTATCTATTTACCAAAATTAACTTAGTCTGCAGCATTCATGTACATTTAAAAATGGATTCAGGTCAGTAGTTCAAAAGTTTTCCTTTTTAGAATGTTTTTTAGTAGAGCAAAAGAAGCCAAGTGAATAGTCACACCTCGATGACTCCTGCAAGGTGACAGAGTCTTTTTGGAGCCTGTCTCTGCTTGAAAGATCATAAAATAGTAGTTTCAGTCAAATTCACTTGTCTATACTGAACATAGTGCTACAATTTTAAAAGCCGCTTGGGCTCTGCAGTGCCAGATGTCTTCTGAGAAGTAAGAGAGAGACTCTCTGAGTAACCAGGTGGTTAGTTCAATGGGGAGAGAAAGGTTCTGAAGAAGAAGGAACCAGAGGTGGAGGAGACAAAAACGGGATTCAAAACCATTCAGCTGTCAGGAGGAGGTTGCAGGAAAATGATGTCTGGAAAATGGTCAAAGAACAACTTTTTCTTTGCTGCTTAATCAAGCAAGAAATATAGCATGTTTTAGTCAGACAGTACCTGGGTCATCCCATTCTCCAAATCACCAACAGCTATTTCAGATTTTCTCTCTGAAAGCTGAATAGTGAGTAGCATTGTACGGTGCATGGTAATGAGCGGATGCTATTGAACAGAAAATTGCAACACAACTAAGAAATTATGATGTATTTTTTTCCACATGAATAACTGAAGAGTTAATCACAATTAATGATTTTACTACACATGCCATAGGTTATGATGACTATTTCTTTTTAATTTGGTAAAACTCCTAAAAGGGATTCTGAGGGCTTTTTTTCCCCACCATGTAGTTGACCAGTGAATTTTAACTCTATCACCAACCCGATTTATACATGACTTTGGACTGGTGACTATAAAAATCATGATTACTTATGCCTTAAGTCAGATTTTAGAGTGAGGGATCAGAGTTTAGCCCCTTAATTTTAACTTCACCAACCACTACCTCACTCTGAAAGAAACACCATTGGGATGAAAACAGACATTGTCTTTGCACCTCCAAAAAAATGTAATGGTATCACAAAGGCCTAGCAAACAAACATCCATATCCAGGGTGACCATACATCCCAGTTTGGCTAGGACACTCACAGATTCTGTAGGATGGTCCTGGCCAGTTGGTCAAAGGTGCCAGGCTGGAGTCCAGTGGGGAGGTGAAATGGCATGGTGCACCAATCAGGCAGCCAGGCAGGCGCTGCTGCTGCTGTGCAGGAGAAAGGTGGACTGACTGGAGCAGGCACCACCCCTCCCACATGTGGTACATCCTTGCTCCCAGACAGCAGCAGCAGCAGCAGCAGCAGCAGTGCCTGCCCAGCCACCTGCCTCATGCCATGCCGCTCTGCCTCCCCACTGGACTCTGGTCCAGCACTTTTGACCAATCATTCTGGACTGGCCTACAGAATCCAAGTATCCCAGCCAAACCAGGAAGTATGGTCACTGTATCCATACCCTTTTTTGCACCACAAATGTCAGCCTGACCTCTCTACCTGGAAAGATCATGGAGCAGGTCCTCAAGGAATCCATTATGAAACACCTAGAGGAGAACAAGGTGATCAAGAACAGCCAGCATGAATTCACCAGGAGCTAGTTGCCTGACCAACTTGATTTCCATTTATGATAAGGTAACAGGCTGTGTGGATATGGGAAGAGCAGTGAATGTGATATACCTTGACTTCAGTAAGCCTTTTGAAATCATCTCTGACGAACTATTTAGGAAATATAGACTAGATGAAAGTAATGTTAGGTGGATGCATAACTGATTGGCTCATTGCCCTCAATGAGTAGTTATCAAAGGCAAATCAAGGGAAGTGATTCTTCCTCTCTGTTCAGTACTGATGAGGCCTCACCTGGAATCCTGTGTCCAGTTTTGTGTCCCACACTTCAAGAAAGATTGGACAGCTTGGAAAGAGTCCAATGCAGGGCATCAAAAATGCTTAGGGGCCTGGGAGGCAATATTTATGAGGAAAAGCTGAAAGAACTCAGGTTATTTAAGAGAAGACTCGGGGGAGGGGAAAGGCAGAGGAACGGGATTTGAAAACAGCCTTCAAATACCTAAAGAGTGATTATACAGAGGATGGAGGTGGGCTTTTCTCTGTAGGGGGCAGGATCAGGAACAATGGCCTCAAGCTGCAGAGGGGAAAATTTCAGTTGGAGATTAGCAGTACCTTTCTGACTATGAGGGTAGTCAAGTTTTGGAACATGCTTCCCAGACAAATTGTGGGATCCCCATCCTTGGGAGTTTTCAAAAGAAGTCTGGTGGAGGACTTACAGGTCTAATCTTTACTATAGTGTTAGCTCAAGTTGTCAGTTGTTTACCCCTCATTTAGTTTGCATCTGCAAACAAAAACCTCTCTTGGAATTATTTGATGCACTAAACTCCTTGGTAAAGGTGTGTTAAAACCTGAGGACTTTTGATGCTTGTGCAATCAGGACAG
>NW_005842985.1:42128-63446 GCF_000455745.1 Alligator sinensis | reverse complement strand
AGGAATGTAGCTGTTGAAGTCTGATTACTCGTTGCAATGACTCTTTGCAGTTTAAGGGCTTTTTTGGATCATGGTCACTTTTGTTTGAGCTGGAGCAACTTGAATGTACTAACTCAAATGTTGGGGTGGAAAGAAGCCCAAAGAGCAGGCTGCCCACACAAGTTACCATGAGGTAGGCAGACTGCCCAGAACAAGTTACAAAGATACCAGTGTATCTACTACTCCGCGCAGCTTGCTGCCATCTGCAAACTTGCTGAGGGTGCACTCTGCACCATCTTCCAGGTCATTGATGAAGATATGGAGCAAAACTGGCCACAGAACCAACCCCTGGGGGACTCCACTTCATGTCAACTGCCAACTAGATACCAAGCCATTGACTACTACCCTCTGAGCCCAATGCTCCAGCCAATTTTCTATCCAGCCCATTCAT
Organism: Alligator sinensis; assembly: GCF_000455745.1. Classification (NCBI taxonomy): domain Eukaryota; kingdom Metazoa; phylum Chordata; order Crocodylia; family Alligatoridae; genus Alligator; species Alligator sinensis. Next base: position 63,016 of record NW_005842985.1, on the reverse strand, counting down.
CCAATCCATACTTCCTTAGATTGCTAGCATGAATGCTGTGGGAGACTGTATCAAAAACCTTGCTAAAGTCAAGGCATAACACATCTACTGGTCTTCCCACATCCACAGAGCCGGTCATTCTATCATAGAAGGCAATCAGGTTGGTCAGGCATGACTTGCCCCTGGTGAATCCATGCTGACTTTTCGTAACCACCTTCTTCTCCTCCTTCAAGTGCTTAGAAATGGATTCCCTGAGGATCTGCTCCATGATTTTTCCAGCGACTGAGGTGAAGCTGACCAGTCTGTAGTTCCCTGGATCCTCCCTTTTCCCTATCTTAAATATCGGCACTATATTTGCCCTTTTCCAATCATTCGGGACCTCTCCCGTTCACCTCAACTGGGGTGCATGAGGCCCCCAACCAGGGAGCTTTCTTCTTGTTGGTGGAGGGGGAGCTCTGGATTGCCTCCCCCTGTACCAGCAATGATGTGCAAAGGGACCTAATGTGCAATCCCACAATTGCACCTTCTGCCATGTATGTGTGGCATGTCAAGAGGTTCAATTGTGCTAATCGCGCGTTAGATCCCATCGTGCCTTTACCTGCACATGTAGAGGCGGGGCTAAGGTGCCACCCTGCCCTATTTTCCTGCCTAACCTCAAACTGACACAACTCACCATCCCTATCTCAGAGTAGTTAGTATGCTGCAATTTCCCACCCTAGTCTACCTCTTAGCTTTATATGAATCTACAAAAGTACAGGAGACAGAATGGGAGCTAACGGATTCATGCTATGTAACAACTCATTCAGAAGCAGTGCTTCTGTGGAAGCTTTTCCTGATGGCTATGGAAAATATCTAGGTGCAAGACAGTATGACTATGACATGACAGATAATTGTCTGACCTTTTTTTTAAAGAAAAAAAAAGAAAATATTAGACGCATGTAGGTGAACATTTCAGCCATTTGAATTGATAACTGAAATGACCAAAATGATTGAACTTCCAAAAGAGGTTGTTAGTTCCATTAGTCTGAACTCAGGCAGAAAGCAGGATAGATTTGTACCTTATAGGGTAACTAAATCAAAGATGCATAAGCTTTAGTAAGCAGCAGTCAAATGCTGAGAAGGGTCATAACGTATCAATAGTTTAACCAAACATCAGGGTTCTATCTAGGTTTTGTGATCCAGGCCCTAAGCTTGCTCATACCAGAGTGTGAAAGCGACTATCTGAAAAAAAAAAAAAAAAAAAAAAATCCTTAAATACCACAAATGGTGAAATTGTGAGTCAAGGCCCAACCACACGTTCAAATTAAAGCTGGATAGAAACCAGCTATAGAGCTCTTACACATTTTCAAGCACTAACTTTATGACTGGTTAGTTCTTTTTACAGCTGGATAGACATTTTTATGGTGTGATAATTACTTTGCACATGTGGCTGTGTAATGGGGCTCCTACCTCATTACTAGAGGAAGCAAGTGTCCAGGTTAGCTTTTTGATCTCCCTGGGGCCTGACGTGCTTTTTCCCTCCTGCCCTTTCCTCCCTCCCACTCCTCTCTTCCATGGCTTCACTAACTTTCTCCCTCCCAGCCCCCGCTCGCTCACACACACACACACACACACACACACACACACTGCACCCATTTTTAGCTGACAAAGGCTTTATCGCATCACTGTTGACAATGGAGGGGTCAGGAGAGAGAAGGTTGCCAGGTGCAGTGGTGAGGGGGCCCTGGAGGACCCAGGGCAGAAGTACAATGATCAGGAGACCCGTACTCACTGTATGTGAGCCCAGAGCCAAATTAGGGGCAGAAAGGAAAAGCTGCAAGACTGATGAATGAAGGAAGGCTCCTGGGAGGAGAGACTGTGTGAGAGCATGCGTGACAGCAATGGAGTGAGCATGCACAAGAGATGCAGAACCACGGTGGGTAGGCTCAGGTGCTGGCCTGACGGAGAAGACTGGCAGTAGTACCATGGTGAGATAGATAAGTTTCAAGCCTTATTTTCCTTCCTGTGTTTGTGTTTGGACTGGAGGAAGAATAGCCCAGGACAATGCTGACCCACGATATGGAAATGTTTTTATTAGAGATTGAGTTGACACCCAGATGGAGGTCCTTGACCTAGTGGACTGGATGGTGGCTGAAAGGGGGAGACAGCTACAGAAAGGGGGTAAAGGCAGTACCCCAAACCCCCAGCACTTGTGAGAAACAGTGGATAGAGACTGAGGAATAAGTCCAGCATGGCAAATGAGAAACTGGACCTGGCATATGGGAAAGGATGTGATGAGAGACTGACTGCAGGCTAGCCCAGAAGGGCTGGCAGAGGTAGTAAAAGGGACGGCCTGATTCAGGGTCATCAATACTGTGCCAAGACCACATCCTGCTGTAATGGAAGCCAGTGCCCTGACCAGTGGGCCCAGAGCTAACCAGTGCAGCTAAAGCAAACTTGGGAAGGGTTTGGGCACCCTTGGCCAGACGTACCTGGCATTCGAAAACACTGGTGCCGCATGAGGTCAAGCTCATGACAGTTTATCCCACTAAGGTGTGGCAGATGAGTCACTAACAGCCAGCTCAGAAAAGGAAGGCAGCAAGGAGAAGCTCCTGGGAACAAATACACCCAGCCCCTTCCTGGGTAGGCATACAGGCTGGTCTAAATTTATTGTGCAATTAATCAGTTAATATTAATATGTGCCAGGGGCCTCAGAGTGGGACACATTCTCTATATAAGGACATGACTGGAGGAACAGTTTAAAAATAAAACCTCTACCATTTTTTCCCTAACAGAAATAGCAACTATACCGTAAGAGCTATGTGGAAAAATGTGCCAAATACAAATTGTATGAGCCGTACTCTGGGTGAACTAGACTACATGCTCCATGCACAAATACAATGTAAACAAGGTACCAAACTCCCATAGGTACTTTTGACAATCCCAGCCTAAATGTTATTTCAGTCAACAATGATCCTGGTTTATGCTATCCGCAGGCCAAGCAAATAAGAATCAATGGCAAATATAAGGCTGAGAATCAAGTGCTAAAATTATTCCCATTTAACCCACCTATCTTTTGGGAAGCAGCATGATCTTTAGGAATCAGAAAATGATTTTGGAAAAAAAAGCCCTAATCCCAGCTTTCCACAGACTTGCTGAATAACTTTTCACAATTCACATGACCTCTGTCTCTTTCCCCACCTGTATACAGCAGATAATTTAGGGATATCATCATGCCTTTGTATATAAGCTTTCAGAGATATTATAACAATTAATTAATGAGTACATTTGTACAGAATTCTGAAAATGTGAAATGTAATAAGTATTATAAAATGACACTATTGCCATAACATCTCTATACAGTTAAGTACAATATTCTAGTAATTAGCTTTTCTTGGTCACATTGTTTGGATCACAATTCTTCCATTAATGCCTGAGAGAAGAAAAAGGTAGAGCTGGCCAAAAAAGAAAAATATCATCAAGAGGCTTTTCATGTAACAATCAGCTATGAAAATGAAAATTTCCATGACAAAATTCCCATTTCTTGTTTAAAAAAATTGTTAGGATTTCAGTCCCTCTTTGTCACTTCATCTTCTAATCTTATTCAACTGTGGAATCAGCCACTCAGATTTGCCTTCTTCATTTGTTCTGATCAGTCAAGTCAAGAAGGACAGATTATGGCTCCCAAATTACTTGGACCTTAGTTTAGATTCCATTCAAAACCAAAAAAGAAATGCGGCTCATGTCTTTTTCAAACTATTTTTGTTTGTTTTCCTTTGCTCAAAAATAAATAAATAAATACAACTTTTTTTTTGTTTTGATGGAAATCTGGATAATTTTGAAGAAAAATGTTAATATATTATATACACACACCCATAAAATGTGTGTACATGTATTTCACACCATATAATTATCACACCATTCTCTGATAGGTTCTATTGCATATGTGAACAATGATGGTCAAACTCTCTCTCTCTAAAGCTAGTATACACACACACACACACACACACACACACACACACACACACACACACATATATGTTGTTATTTTTATCAAGGATTAGGAGTAGAAACTGGAAGAGCCAAAGAATTCCTATCAAAAGAACCGTTTTCACTCATGTCCAGCATCTCAAGGCAGTGACACCTCTGCAGAAACAGGGATTACATTCCAAGTTGGGTCTGAGCAAGCTTATGGGCTGCCCACATTTTTTACATCATTTCAAATATTGTTCCTACAGGGGAAGTGAAGTTTGGAACGAAAGGCCTGAGAGACCACTTCCAGAATTCTTCTACAAAAGGACCAATTTAGTTGTTCTGAGCCTTCAGGCAATTCCATGTCAGTCAGCACAGCAGAACAACCCTATCACCAGAGCAAACCTTCATCCTAAATGGTCCTTCTTAAGAAGAGGCAACATCAAGGAACAGCAACTCTAAAAGGCCTCAGGGTTTCTTCTTTAATGCAGCCAAAAAGCCCAAACCCACTGCTTATCACATGGAATGAGGAAAGTATTGGATAGCAATAGCTGTTTTCATTGGCTATTAGCTCACTTCAACATCTTATGTAGGTACGGTTGAATAAGTTATTTGATCTTAAAGACACAGGAGATACTCAATGTACTTCAAGCAATTGCAGTACCATTTTATATTAGTACTGCTGATGAAAACATAAGATTGACATTTACTGGATCATGCCATAGGTCTATCTAGCCCAGCCTCCTGTACCACACAGTCACAGAGTATAAATGCTGAGGGTGGGAGTGAACATGTATACAGAATTTTCCACCCCCTGCTGCTTTCTCATTGCAGCATTCAGAGATTTGGAAAGTTCTCATTCATCCTCCCATGTTTAAATCCTACTGATGGAACTGTTGTCCATTATTTTGTCCAGTCTTCTTTTAAACTGTGTTAAACTATTTGCCTCACCACGGCCTTAATGAAGGGACATAATCATCCTGAGAAGCGTTGCAGACCTCACAAAGAGAAGTTTATACTTTTAAGAATTTAAAATCACAATAAATACGCTAGACACAAACTCAGGCATTGAAATTTAGCTTGCTGCTGCTTTCTCTACCAAGACTGGCTGTCATCAATTGTGTGCATGGTATATACCTCTTATTCTGGGGTGAGATTTTCTCCCCCCCACCTTCTTCCCTATCCCCCGCCCTTCTCTGTGATCAGTCAAGGAGAGAAAAGAGACTTTGAATTTTGAGCACAGACTGAAAAAAAAGGAAAGAAATCAGCAGAATTCAAGTGTTCTTTTCCCCCTGAAGTTTTTATGTTATTCTGTGCTAAATGAAAAGCTAGACTTTTGAGAGGCAAAAGCAAATGACAAACAGCACTTCTAAACACTTTTCCTTTTAATTGGAGATATATTTAGTTTTACTTATGTGTGAAGACCTGTTAGACAGAAAACAGAAAGACTGGATCTGAAGCACAAGAACAGAATAAAAGAGCCTTTACATATAAATAAATAAAAATCATTATGTCCCATATCATAGAGCAAAGGGACATTATGATTTGGTAATTAAAAAAATAAATGGGCACTTATGTTATAAATATGGAAACTAATATACTATTAGCAAAACATTCTGGGTAGAGTTAATGAACGTAAGCCAATCCTAACAGCATTTTGCACAGAAAATTCTCATTGAACCTACTGCCTGCAAATATTTTAGGGTCTGGTTCTTACAATCACTATGTTGGCTATTAAATTAAAATGCTAAATTTAAGGATGGATCCTGCAATGAGTTGAGTGGCATCAACTCCTATTGATTCTCTCCAAGCTCAAATAATAGTGTACACCCTTAAGGGGAAAAAATGACATACCTTTCAAAGAGAAACAAGTTCTTTCATTCTTAGATATAAAATTTTCCTGCTTTTATTCTTCCCATTCTCTGATAGGTTCTATTGCTTATGTGAACAATGATGGTCAAACTCTCTCCCCCTAAAGCTAGTTATTCACCAGGTTCCAAAAAATGTAGCAATTCTATTCTGATAGTTATTTTTGCTTCTGTGTATATTCAGGTGAGAGAGAGAGACACACATGCCATTCATTAAAGCACCAATGCCACAGAAGAATATTGATACGGGGTTGAGTGGAATAGGTGAAAAAGGGAAAATCTGTCGTGAACATTATTTTTTGACTTGCTCCAGCACTCAGTAAATTTACACATTTACAACCATTCTGCTAATGCCCTTCAAATCCCGACCTACCCTGTCCTTGCAGTTTTACTGCTGTGCTTCTCTAAGGCAAATTTTTCATAGACGGCACATTATACGGTCATTTTTGTTGTAAGAAAATGCCCAGAAGAGACTAAAGACGGAAGGTAAAAGCATCTGAGTTCAATGGAAAGGCTCCCATCAGACTTAATGGGCTGTGGCCTGGACTCTAGGTTGAGTTCATCAGATTTACTCAAATCTAGGATATGAATCCAGCTCTTCAGAAATGAAAGGCTAAAAAAGCACCAATCCATAGCATGGGCCGTGTTTTTCCAATCCATATTTTATGCAGCTGTCATCTCCCCTTTTTTCTCCCCTCCTCCCCACTTTGGTTGGTTCATCTCAGCTTCCATTTCTCCCTAAATTAAGATTAACTAGGCTTGCTAGCCTGGCAAATATTATAGGCAGCGGAGGAGCAGTACACTGGAGGGGGAAGGGGAAGTAAGTGTGCTCACCAGCCCAGTTCTCTCCAGTTCACACAGTTCCACACAGACATGAGTCTTAGGTTCATGACAAATGCTTCAGAAGAATGTCACGGCAGGCCCTCCATACATTGTTCCTCCCTTCCTGTCACACTGAGTATTCTCTGAAGAACTCTTAAAGTATTTGTGCCGTAGAATGCTTAATAGCATTCCCAGACAGCCTTTACAGAGCTATGGCTGGAGGCCACCCATCTTGTTTCAAGCACTTTAACAGTTCTTAAACATTTCAGTTTTGAGTTTCTAAGCTCACTCATTAAGGTTCCCCACTTTTTTTTCCTTGTAGGAGAGTTATGATGGAAGAGATAAATGCTCTTCCCTCTCCAGCCCACTCCCCCTGCACCGCTTCCCCCTGAACATTTTGAACTCATTTCTACCAGCAACTTCCAGAGTGGTACCATGGACTTTGACCCTTATAAAATAAGCTGCATTCACTAAAGTAGGAATGCTTGGAAAATAATATTCACGTAACAATGAAAGAACACTTGGTTTCTGGCACAACACTACTTGCAAAGAACTGTCAGTCAGGAAATGTCCCTCATTTACAGGCATTTCCAATTTTGACATATATTCAACAGAAGGAGGGGAAAAAAATCTCTCTAGCTGATTTTAGAAAGTTTAGTCCAATGGATGAACTGATCACTTGGATCATTCCCCACTATTAGGCTGCCATCATGTATATACAATCTGGGGGGGGGGGGGGGGGGGCCACCCCCCCCCCTGCCCCAAAAGCACTGTTGTGCCCCCTGACAACAAGTACTTTGGCTGGTAGGGAGGCTTGGGGGGGACCAACTCCGCCCAGCTTATGCTTATGTGCTGTATTCAGCACAAAGGGGAAAAAAATCCCATTACTCTGCACTGGTAGCTTACACAAAGCCATGGAAGTCACTATATTCTTTGTTGCACGAACTCCTGAGAGATATTGGTTTAATCCAGATTTGTCATATTAGATGCACACATAATTATTACAGACATCAGCTTTTTAATATACAGAAATACCATTATTTTTTTTCAAAGAGTTTCATGGTGCAAATGTAAGATGTACAGTTCTACTTGTTCAATATTTCCAGGTTAATTGCTGGTTTTGAAAATCAGACACTCAACAGTTTAGCAGAGCAGACTTGTCAGATGCACAAATTACCTGAGATGTACAAGGAGGCTGTCCTTGTGGGTTATGTGATTTGTTGTGCCCATCCAAGTTTCCAAACTACTGCACATCTCTCCTTAGATATTTCCACTGTTTTCCTTTAAATTTTGTATTACACTACAATTAGCCCATTTTAAAATAGTCCCTTCCCAGGAGTTTTTGCATCAGAATTGTGAATTACACTGCTCTCATCCTGTTTCACCATCCAAGTTTTTTTCTTGCATTTTCAAAAATAAGGAAGGTTCCTACTGTTTCTTTTACCTTTTTTAAAAGATTACAGCAAAGATTACCTCACTTGGTCCAAAGCTAACTTTGCTGCCTGCCTTCTAGGTTATGCCAACCTCAGTTCAGAGGCAGCCCAGAACTGAGACCTTTGAATGTAAAAATCAGGTGTGGCCACCAAACTCTCTTGTGCTTTCACACCTAACTTTTAACTTCAGGATACTACTTCTGCAGGCAGAACAGGGAATCAATATAGCTTTTCCTGGAGTCCAGTGGTGGATAATTTTAATTTAATAAAATAATGTTGTAGTTGAAGAACCTGTCTAACCTGCCCTTTCTGTGCATACGATTCATAAAGCAAATTTGCAAACTAATATAAGATACTTTTAAAATCCCACTGCATCTGAGTTAAGTTTAAAAAAACAACTTTCAAGGAAAAGCTCATCTGTAGTTAACGTAATAGTAGTGTTGTACATAGTGAACAAAGTTTAGACAAGAAGGTAGCTAAGGGTATGTACAGGTGTCACATTTAGATTGAACTAACCAGGATTAGGTTGATCTAAATGCATAATCACTCAGACATGTAACAAGCTTAAACTGCCCAAAAACGGTGCACCCCCAACCTGACTTGGCTATTTTTAACCCCCTGACTGGGGAACCCCTCTAGCAGACTTACCAAACCCCCACCAATCCTGCCAACCCCTCCCAGATCTGCTTTGGGGATCCAGGGGTGGGTGACCTGTGGCTGGAGGCATTTTCACTAGTGTTTACAAGAGAAGGAAAACTGAACAAGTTTAATAAAATTCAATAGCCTGAACTTGACCAAACTCTGCAATTATTTGCCTAACTTGTGGGGTGGGGGGCAGAAGGGGAAGGGAGTGCTTACACTTATGTTTTTGGAATACTGTGGGGAGCATGAGCAAGGTGGCTGTCAAGTAGGAAGTGAGGATACAACTGATTATTTGAAAGATAGTTTTTATTGAACAAGCTGTGCATGGGAGCTCATTGATAAAAAGTGCCGAAGAAAAGGAGAAAGTGTCCAGTTACAGCAGCATGGGGTGGGGGCAAGGAGCAATGCAGTACAGGATGCCTGAAGGACAAGTTAGACCCATGTCACAGGATACTCAGTGTCTACACCTAACAGCAATCCAATTCACTGTGACCAAGATCAAGAGAGTGCTTGTTTTCTCCAGGTACAATTTTGAACCATTCCAAGAAGCTTTAAACCACTTTAACAGAGGGAGGTGTGTGTGTGTGTGTGTGTGTGTGTATCAGCTTCATGGTTTAGATTGCATTTAAGCTCTTTTAAGTGTTATGTGTTCTATTTGCCTCTTCAGTGTGTGCTACTGTATCAATCGTGGCAAAGTCCCTTTAGTATTAGTCATGGCACAGACTACGGTAAGAGGGGCATTAACAATTAGGGCTGTGCAAAGCGTCGGTCGCTGATTCAATTTGGCGGAGATCCAGCCCGATTTGGTGGCTAAATCTCCAAATCAGAATCGAATCAGGAGACCCTTTAATCTCTCTGAATCGAGTCAGAACCTTCTGAATCTATTTGGACAGATTCAGACAGATTTGATGATTCAGACATAGACACAGCTTTAAATGTTTTTCCTACGTACCTCAAGGTATCAGGTGGCTCATGAACACTGAAACGGTGGGGTGGATGGAGCATCCCACAGGAGTCCCCAGCGCACTTGGCAGCAGACCCAGAAGTGATCTCCCTGTACCCTCCCGGCTTGGTGACTGGTGCCTCCTGGGGGTGCACTCGGGGTCCCCCCGTGGCCAATCACTGAGCTGGGAGGGTGCAGGGTCCCGCCCGCCCCCACCACCTCCCGTGCTCCTGTATATAGAAAAAACATTTAAAGCTGTGTCTATGGCCAAATTGCTGATTCTCTGAATTAGCATCGACTCTTCAGATTTGGATTTGGCTGAATCGAATCGAGACAGTGATCCAAATCAATGAATCAAATCACTGTCCTCGATTGAGGCTGAATCTGAATCCAAATCAAATACAGCCCATTTCACACACCTCTATTAGCAATTGCCCATGTAAACTATCCCCAGTTCTTCTGCAAGCTGTAAGAGGAATGAAATGCTTGAGCAGGATTGAGAAAGAAGTATCAGAGGTGGTAGAAAAGGAAATTGAGATCACCACATTTCCTTTTCTGATAAGATATTAGGGTACAAACTAGCCATTTGCCTAGCTTATAAATTAAAATAGAAATACAAGTAGCAGGAACTACTATTGGCTTCTAAGGAAAAGCAAATGTCAGAAATGCTTTCAAACTTTGGCATATGGCATTTTCTATACGGCACATTAGAATTCAAAAGCAGACACTGATCAGTATCAAGCAATGAGATTTCATTTGCAGATCTCATGTAAAATTAATTTTCATAATTCTCTTAGTTCCTGTCTACATATACGTATTTTTTCTCATTAACTACTTTATTACCATATTTGAATTGCCTCTATTCCATATCTGAGAGACAAAGATGAGAGCCATGCATTTAACTATGACTCAATGAAACACACTCTTGAGTTTTGAGCCATTGGTCTCATGAACTGAATCAGAGCTCCCTCAAAAAATGTTAGTGTAGCACTAAAAGAGAGAGAGAGAGAAGAATATTAAATACTGCAATTAATAATTAAATCAAATGAAATCTTAGATAAAATTGTGCTAGTATTGGACATTTATAATGCTTTATGTACTTAGTGGGCTATGCTCCAAGTTTATTATTAAGGTTTGCACAATGTGTTTGAATAGTATGTTTTGAAGTAATAGACCTCAATGGTACCTCCAGAAGAGTCCCTTTAAAGCATACTGAAACAATAGTTCAAACAAAGAGGGTGTGTCTACATGTAGAATTAATATGCAGTAAGGTTACTGAGCAGTAAAATAAAGAACAGTAAGATGTGGTCAGAAACGTGTCTACATCTTCACCCTGTTGGGTGCAGATTTGTGCCCAATGGGAGCAGTCTGGTCCAGGGCTGTTTCTGCCCTGCTCTTCCTCACTGCAGCAGCCAGGGAGAGCTCCAGGTTCCCCCGGGTGCCAAACAGAGGCTGGCAGAGTGCACAGGGGCCGGTCCCGATGTGTACGGGGCTAGGAGATCCATGTTGGCTCCAGGGGTAGCTGTCTCCCAGTCCTAATGTGCATGGGGATGGGAGACAGCTGCCTGTGCAGCTGGCAACAGCTCCCCACCCTGTATTCAGGCTTAGCCAGGCAGCAGTGGCCTCCTGCTGTCTGGGCTGACTGGAAGCAAAATTTCTCGTGGACAGCATCTACATGTGCACTACTGTGCATTACCTAATGCGCTGTTTATCTAGTACCTGTATATGTTGGTACTAGCAAACAGTGCACTAATTTAATGAGCAATAAGTCAAGTGCACACGTAGACAGTGATTCTTTTCTGTGCATCAGTCTAATGCGCAGTAAAGCGTCTTGTGTAGACACGTCCATACTCACCTAACAGGCAGCATTATCCTTACCATATAGCACCTGAGTTTTATTCTGTCCTTGCAAGTAAGTATCAACCAATACCTGACTGCATAGCTAGCAAGATTTAACAAGATTTCAACCTAGGGAAGTTGCCTGCAGGCTGTTGTCAGATCCACTCTTACTCATATTCCTAATGTCTACTGACCTATCCCCAGGTATGGAAAGTGCAGAAAACATATGGATTTTACTTTTTTCTACATACAGAACAGCAACAGGATTTACAGAAAGAATTAGTGCCTGAAGTTCTCTGGTTAAATGCGGTGGTTTAAAATTCATGCCCACATAGGTTCAACCAGTAGGTTATCTATTCAGAGCAAGTATTCAGTAGCTCTTATCTCCTCCAGCACCCACTCTGCAATGCCCATAACGTTTTGCCAATGGAAAAATCAAGTTTGTAATCTAAGTATGGGCACAGCTGAAATCTAAGCTGCTATGCTTCATTTTGTCTTGTTTTTATTTTCACTTTGCTTTTGAAACAGGTGCACAAATGGGACAACTTGGCTTAATGATGCTGTTTCAGCACTTATTTCTTCTGTGGCAATCACAAATGACTTCAAGATATGGCACAGGTGTTTGAGCATGGTCCACTGGACAGAATGAAGAAAAATAACTTCCTTGAGGTCATTCAACATTACACATTCAAAGCTTGCTACTTCTCAGTGAAAAATATGACCAGTCAAGTAGCATGTATATCCTAAATGGGCTGTCAAACGGAATGTCTTCATTTTTTGAGATTCAGCAAAAATCTCATAACTATTTAAAAATGTAGCTATTCTGCCTTCCTCATTCATATCATGTAGTACATTTCTCCTTGAGTCATTTTACTGAAACCAGAAGAAATTCTGAATTAATAGGAATCAATGAGTAGGAGAGGCCAAATATAACCTAAAGCAATTAAAACAGAAGGTTTCTTACATACAGCTCCTGTAAAGTTCTTGTTTTAACAATGTGCAGTCAGTAAGCACCAATTTGAAGCTCAAGAGATTTACTGGTTAGGTTTGGGTCAAAAAATGCTTGGGAAAGCTTGTCCACAATGTATCTATATTCTCTAACTCTCTTTGGTCTTCAAACTGAAATTGAAACATAAAAAAAAAACCCCAACTACTTTCCCATGTTGACTTCTCTTGGTTTTAACCCAAACCAGTTTAAGAGAGAAATAGCAGGAAATAGAGTAAATGTTATTCCATAGTTCAGAGTGGTTTGGTTTGCACATGGATCGTTGTTTATTGTATATGAAGGAGTCCACCTGTAATCAAATAAGACTGCAACTTCTAAATGCTTTCATAATATTACCATTTTCCACAGTGAACAGACAGCATGTGGATAATGTTTCAAAAACAATAAGCCTAATTTGTGCTTGAAAATTCTACTTGGGATTTTTGTTTTCCTGGTCCTTAAATTGCAGTTGGGTGGTTACTTGCTTTGCATGAACAGTTTTGTCTGTTTAGCCCTATATGATTACCCAAAGATTAAGGTTATGATATTGTCTTTTTTCAAGGCCATTAACAATGTGAATGGAATAAAAGCGACTATTTTTTGTAACAGGTGAAGACAAAAGAGATGCAGACAATGTGTAGGCTTGTCTTAAGCCACTTTTCACACTATCTGTGGCTGTGAATACTGCTACACCAAGAAGTGCAGTGGCAAAGCTGTCTACCACCTCTCTTACCCACAGAGTTTACAGCTAGCTTAGTGCAATCTCTACAGTAGACCACGCTGGCCAACTGGAAAAGGGGTCAGGTTAGGACTTGATTCAGCAGCATCCCTGGACAGCTTCTGATATCAAGGCACCTTGGGAACCCAAAATAGATTTTAAAGGTATCCTACCATAGTGGAATGCTTGCATTTCTTCCTGAATAATTCCTTTGGGCCAAGAACAGTGAGACTGCTACCTTTGGTATCCACAGAAAGACATCTACTTCAATGCCTTGCCTTTGTTCCACAGCGTGTGACAAGAGCAGTGTTGATGTCAAGCTCATTAAGGTTTAACAATAGTGTTTGCCATTTCAAAGCCACCTATGGATTTAGACACGTTTTCAATTATGTGCGTGTTTAAACCTCCTAAATGTCTCTGAAGTTCTCAGCTAGTAAATACAATTTGTCAATGGGCTCCACATGTAGTAGGAGAAAAAAAAACAGACTAGCTATTTGTAAATAGATCAGTAATAAAATATTATTTTATTTTGAGCTTATCTGCAAACTTATCTTTGTTTATGTTCTTACAACAATAAGGTAGAGAATGTGTGTTCCATAATGCCATATCTAAGAGCAAATATCTCATTTTGATATATTCTAAGAGCCTTTGAGAGCCAATATCCTCTAGATGAAGTCCTACATAGATCAAGGGAAATAATTGCTGCTGGCATCTAATTTTTTCAGCTGCATAAATGCTTGCTTTTTAAAATAATTATCTTTTTCTACTCAAAACCTTGTGTGAATTAGTTTTGATGTTCTTGTTCACCTGCTAATGCCAAGTGGTGACACCAGGACATCATGGTGTACTATGAAGTGCATTGTTTGAGATCCATGATATAGTCACATGAGGCTGTGCCCTATGACTCTGCAAAGCAGAAGGAATTTCTCTTTCCTCTGTCAGTGGTTCTTACCTTTCAGTTCACGCTCTGCTCTGCTGCCATTCAGCAGTTGCAGGAAGAGATATATCATCTGAAGAAGCACAGACAAATATTTGATTTGGATGATTATCCTGCAGGTGTCTCATCATCACCATGATGCTTAGATTACTAATTATTTTCTCTCTATTTATGTACCTTTTGCAGTGAATACATGAAGTACTGCACAGACAACTAGGACTCTGCTAAATGTGACCCTAGACTGTTCTTTCAAGGTGCACTTGCTCATAGGGAATACTTATTGCCAGAGGACAGAAGACATGCCAGCAGTTAGCCTTACAAATGGCTGTGGTTCATATCTTTCTCTGTGTCTAATCTTTCCCACTAATGGAACATTACTTAGATAATGGTGACAAAGCAGCTTTCTCAAATTTCCTTGATCCTTTTCTACACCCAAGTATGGCTAGTCTGGTTGGCTCCTTCATTTATGGGCATATTTCAGGTGCCAATGCCAGTATTTTCAATCCTTTAACAGTATTTGATACCAGTAAGCATGAAGTATTGTTCTGTTGCCTGCAGTTCCTAGCTGAGGTGACAGTATCTCTCAATGTCTAGCCTTCCCCTTCAAAAAGGTCAAAAAGGCACAATTTTGCTTGCACATCCTGAGATTTTTTCTCCCAATATTCTCTACTATCTGACATTGACACTACATAACAAGGGTATAAACATTTTAAAAAGCCAATGCTCACAAACTTTAAAAATGCACAATTTATATTAAGTAAGCCTTTGAAGTGATTTTTATTCTATGAAACAGGTAACTCTGTTTTGTGGAATTCCTAGATACATTTTTAAATGTTTCAAATGCTCAGAGGTACAGTGTTAGTCCCTCTCCCGTTCTCCACCCCTCCACCAAATGTCAACAGAAAATGGCAATTCTGTCAAATCAAAGGTTTTATGGGAAAATTTAATTGTTACTGGAACTTCTAGATAATCCACAGGTGGGGGAAGTCAAAACAAGGTATTTTATATCACCCTGGCCCAAACTGAAACTTTTTCATCTGCTAAAACAAACAGGTTTCCCTCCCCCACTGCTTATTGACATTAGCTATTTGACATGTCCTTCCACTAAAGAATTTGAGATTTTGATTTTAGGGTTTCTAATATCAACAGCAGAAATCTCTTTGCTCAGAATGGAACGTGGCTCACTGCAGCAATTAGAAAGACTGTCTTACACAACTCTATTCGCACCTTATGCATGCTTCAGGAAGCTTACTGTTGAAGTATTTGCATTACAAGACAGATGGGCAGCTGGGAAACCACAGGCTAATAGCCAAAATTATACGCTCAGACAAGCAGTATATGAAAATGTGCTTTCATTTTACCGCCTAAACAGACATAGACCATTTATATGCACACATATTTGGCCCTGACAAAAATTAACATGAACATTTCCTGCCATCTGGATAAGGACAATGAAGAAGCTAGGGTCAAGCAGAGTGGCATTAGGTACAGCAGTAGGAAGACGCTCTGCCAACCAGGGAGGGACATGGCTGAGTGGCTGAGAGGGAATGGGGCATAGAACTAGAGTAGGGTAGAAGAAGCGACAGCAAAACAGCAGAACTGAAGAAGGGAGTGGAGGGGAAGGCCTGGTCAGCCACACAAATGGGAGAAGGGACCACAGCAAAAGTGCACTGCTGAGCATGTCTGGGGCTGGACTTCGGTTTGACTGCTTCCATTTAGTGCTTTGATCAAAGGTCTTGGGGACTAGAAGGATTACAGATACTGTAGCTGAGAAGCACAGATATAATCAGAAAGTCTGAAAGGTCTTCGCTGCAAAAGGCAACTAGCATTTAACTTCCTATCCAAACAGGTGTAGGATATATAGCAATTTACAAAGCCTTGCAAATTTATTAGAAACAAGCTTCTGGATGCTGTTTAATTTGATGTTGTCCCATATGCACTACTGAGAATATCTCCCCATTATGGCTTGCACAGTACAAATAAGAGACTGCCTTGAAGAACTTAAAATCCACTATACACAAATTAGTTGGAACTTATCACCCTGAATCGGCAGGAGGTAATCCTGAAAGCCGCAGACCAAAAAAGCACAAAGACTACAGAATTTGCAGACAGCTAAATATTTCAGTTTAGAGATTGAATATTTTATGCAACTGCTAGAAAGCATAAGGCCTCTGATATTGCTGAGCCATTGGTCAAAGGGTTCAGGATTATTTTAAACAGATTCTTTTACATGGGCATGGCTATTTTAGAGTGCACTCTGGTGAAGCATCAAGGTGTCTTTCTGCAATGCGATGAGCACCATGCCAACTCCTGCCATACTTTGCTTGAACCTGCTATATACAGTTGTTTGGGATGGGGAGTCAGAGGAAGCTAGAAGCAACACTGTTATTTACAGAAACTGGTGTGCTCAAACCAAACTAGCTCTGTGGGCTCAGGGGGACCCTTGACCATTCTGCTGAATACATGAATTGCTAGGAACCAGAAAACAGCATGTTCTTTTGGCTACAAGGAACTGGATTACTTTGTAAAAAGCAGCATGAGAAGAGCTGAAAATACTTGCCACTTAAAACTTCTCATAAAGTTATAACAATTATTTCAGCTTTAGACTCTTTTCATAGTGGACATGTCTACACGCGCTTCTACGGTGCCGTTGTTACTGCACCATCATTTAGTACTCCCTTTTGGAAGTACAGTGTAGTAACAGCCCATATTGCACCATGCCAGCGGTGCACAGTTATTTTTAGTCGCTATGTCACCATAGCAATGTGCTATAGCAAGAGAGCACATTGCTATGGCGATGTAGCTGCTGTCTCGTAGTTGTGCCCACCAATGCTACATCATCGTAGAGTGTTGCTACAGCGATGTAGCATCTCATGTAGACATGCCCAGTGTTACGCAATTTGCAAGGCAAAACAGTCATCAGTTTACATCACTCCATAACTATTAATATAGGCTGAAAGCCCCAGGTACTCAACGGGTCATTAAAAATCTCTGAAGGTCCATGTCTAAAACTGAATTCAGGCAGCAGCACAGTCCTTCAGGAAAGTATCATACAGAAAGTTGGATTTAGTCCTATGTCTGCTGACGACTCGGTGACAGGCCTGCATGTGAGTGAGAGGCAGCAAGCATCAGGTATATGCAGGATGGGAATCCTTTCATTCTCTTTGCTGACACACTTGACTAGGAATCTGGGACAGCTGATGATATCACACAGGGAACAAAAACAGCTTTAGGAGTTTTGAGGCTCAAGACAGAAAAGCTCAGAGCAAAGCCTGAATTTAGTTGCTGCAGAAGGGAATATGTAGGCTGTTCAAATGCTCTGTGGTCCATGCTTAGATATCACAGTCCTCATGTTTCTCTGCCAGCTGTTCTCAACCATTTTAGACTTGAGGCACCCCTCATTTGGCTTGAGGCTCCCCTCAGAAAATGCTAGCTTTACTTTTCACTTATTTTTTGACTACAGAAAAACAACAGAGAAATTCTTCTGCTGCAAAGAACTCCGAAAGCCCACAACAGGTCAGAATGGTTTCAAAAGTGTGCCTTCCCATTCAGAATCTCTGGTGATGCACGTTTGCACACCAAAGCGTGTTAACCGTGTGTGGCACCCCATAGCATGCCTGAAAGGATTTTAAGGCACCCTAGGATGCCACAGCACCCTGACTGAGAATCAATGTGTTATGCACTGCATCAGCCCCTACCTCCAGCTTCTAAGTCTGCACCATGAAAAAATCAAGCAGGGGGTGGAATTATTTTGGAAGATGTTTCCGAATTTTCCTATTTGCATCCCAAAAGATAGCAAAGTTCTTACCAATGCCTTTCAGAGTTATATCCCTGAAGCTCCTGCTGCTGGACACTAGAGCGCTAAAAGCAATGATCCCAAACTATCTTTCAGCTGGAACCAATTTGGAACATATTTCAGAAATGGAGTCAAGAACTGGTGTAGCCTGAGTTAGAGGTATTGTTCAGATGTTCAAGAAAGGTACATTCCCAGGCAAGGCTGTTTTTCAAGAAGTTAATCATTGTGACTGAACTCTCAAGGAGGGAAACTCTTGTTAGAAGCGTTGCAAAGACTGGAGTTTCTTATGCTGGATCTCACAGGAAAGACATTTTGGGTTCCTTTGTCTAAAAAGAAATCCTTAGGTAAGGCAAATTGGAAGAGGAAAATATTTCTAACTGTTAAAGACAAGGAGGCTGAAAAATCAGCTCTGTGAGTGTTTGAAACTGCCACTGAATGCATGGTTTTACCCTGTACCTGTGTAACGTAGAGATTCGCAGTATCCAGAGGAATGGTAGGAACTGAGTGAGGAGGAAAAAAG
Source organism: Alligator sinensis (assembly GCF_000455745.1). Classification (NCBI taxonomy): domain Eukaryota; kingdom Metazoa; phylum Chordata; order Crocodylia; family Alligatoridae; genus Alligator; species Alligator sinensis. The sequence goes on along the minus strand of NW_005842985.1, from coordinate 44,583 downwards.
GGAATAACCCATGCAAGTGGCTGCTAATAAGGTATACTTAGTATCAAATCCACAAAAGGTGATAACACATGGGCCTATTCAATGACACTTGCAATGACTAAATCCTGTGCTTTGCAGTATACATTACACTTGGTGGAATTCCTGTCCTTATTGTCTTATAGCACTGCAGGAGCAGAATGAAAGTTTCTCTGTAGTGAAACTAGCTGGACATACAAGCAGAAAAGCACATTTTAGGAGGCAATTTGGGTGTAGCTGACCTGGCTTGAAAGGATTTAATGGCATAAAAGGACATCAGAAATAACATGCATTTGTGAGGGCTGAAAAACAACAGAAGTCAGCATTAGTGGAGAAACAGATTAGCACTATTCAGAATGATTGAGGCTACATTTCAAAACAAAAGACGAGCATTATTTATTACTGTTTTTGTTATTCCAATTATGGTAGAGTGCAAAGACCCCAAACAGGACTGGAGACCCACTGTGTTAGAGAATGAAAAAAGAATGATGCACCATACATAAAGAGCTTTTGGTATAAAAAAACAAAATATACAATCAGATATGCATGGGCACTTCATAGAGTCTTCAGAGGGGAAAGGTGCCTTCCTACACAGATGAGATAATGCTGTGGGGTCAGGAAATTAAACAAGGGAAGAGGAAGCAGAATGCAACTAGAACTGGTCAAACATGGAATGAGATTGTTGAGAGAACATTTCCATTCTAGTCCCCTCAAAACATGACATTTTTATTAATACTTTTGGAAGTCTTTTGACTAACCTTGAGTACAACATACAAAGTACTTTGGATGATTAAAGGACATCTTGTGAGTCCATTTCCCAGACATTCAAAGGCAAGCAGCACACACAACAGAGGAAATGTCTGCAGTTCTGTGCATGTTGGGTCAGATCCTGACCCTGCTCAAGAATGGCAAAGCAACTCTGAAGTCTTGTGTAAGGGAATTCAAGAGCTGTCCCACCACTTTCTTTTCTTTTAAACTCATGGCCACAGCAACAGAAGCCTAGCCAGGGCATTTTTGTGTTCCAATGATTCTTCAGAAATGGTCACTTAAGAACACACAAAGTTGGAAATAAATGAGCACAGTCTAACCTACACATGAAACTAGCAAGCCTCAAGGCAGTGAAAATCAGAAAGGGGCTTTAAAGCCACTTTCACCCCTGCACCTACAGAGTTGCACCAAGTGCAGGTCAGCAAGAATAAATGATCTTTGGGCATGCGAAGTAGGATCTCCAATTACTCTATGCCTAGAGACTTTTAGTGACCCACCTTAGAACCAAAACACCTTGGGATCCATATGCTTCCATGTAATGGCCAGGTGCATGTATTAGTAAATAACCCCTATGCCCTCCAAGACATTATGATTTATAAACACAGGAAATCAAAGGACAAACATATAAGGATGAACAAAATGTAATTCCCAGGAAGGATGGGAGGAAGACAGTGATAAAAGAACAGAGGGAAAACAGGCAAGGGGGATCAAGGAAATCAAGTAAGTGCAGACCCAAACAATTCCATAGCTATAGATATAAGATACCCACAAACTGAGCTAAAAAACAACAAGAATAAGTCTCCTCCCAGGTGTTAGCGCATTGGTGGAATGGAAGCTTTGAAACGAAGCTTCTAGACAGATTAAACTTTCCTGGCTATGGGACTGACAACTCTCCCTCTCAGCTGGAGTATGCCTAATATTCTCAATCCCTGACTGTCCTTTGGCTCTCACTGCAAGGGGAAGCCTCCAGGACCCTGTTTGCACAAAGTTCTTCCAGGTGCACCAAAATGCCAAGGTAGAATCAATTGCTCCTTTGTATGGCTGGTGGCTCCAGGTCCATTTCAGACCCACTAGCGAGAAGAAACAAAATGGTACCGCTCCTTCAACGGCACAAACTTACAGCTTAGTGGCCATCTAACTCCCTACAACCAGCTTTCTCCCACAAATGTCACATACTCTCAGCCATGTACTGATTCCCTGGGGTTTCCAATTGGCTATTCAGACTTGGCAATCAGCCTCTGAGCTGGAAACTCCTCCTTCTCTTCCCTAACAGGGTGTCCATCAAGGCTGAACTCAGTGCCTGGATGATCTCAGAGCCCAGACTACCTGTGACTTGAGTAGTTCCTATAGAAATCTCCTCAAGCTCTTGTTCCTTCTCCAGCAGACTGTTTTGCAACTCTCAAACATAAAATAAGGAGGCAGTCTCAGCTTCGGTTTGCTCTGCCGGCTATGGTACCTTCTGAGACTTGCTTTTTCTTACATCTCTACATTTCAAGAGCACTACATCAATGCATAACAAGAGCATTCATCAGTATGTTATACGTGGGTAATATAACTGCAACCCCCCCCCTAGTCTATAGCATTGTTTGGGAATGTGATTTTTAATGAACTTTCCTGACACAGTCTCCCATTTGTGGAGATAATGTCATTTTCATTTACATGAAAGTGTGGA
>NW_005842985.1:576-42097 GCF_000455745.1 Alligator sinensis | reverse complement strand
AGTGAAATGCACTAAAAGTGAAAGAATAAACGTGAGAGAGACTACCTCTGTACATTAGTCAAAAAGAAATCAGTAGAAAGAAGGGAAATGCTTTTAGCCACTTACAATAAAAAAGGCTTTGGTTCAATCTGACAAAAATGAAACCTCTTTTTCCAAAGTAAATGAATAAATAACACTTTGCAGCTGTTTTCATTTCGTAGTTTCCAAAACCTGAAACTTATTTTTTGTCAAAGCTTTACACGGTTGTATTTTTAAGAAATAAAAGTACATTTATTTCAAAAAGTACAAACTAGGTTTTCGGTAGCCAAAATGTTATACCCATTGTGCTGTTCTGGATTTACGAACACAAAATTGTTCGCAAAAATAAAAAACACTAAGTAAAAGGCCATCTTCGAACAAAAAGAAAAGGGGGTTCAAACTGAATCAGAATTCACCAAAATAAAAAAAGTGAAACGTTTGTTTCACCTGAAACAAACATTTTCAGTTCTCTCTTGGTCATCTCTAATTAAGCAAAAGACTGGAACTAAATGGTTTGACTTCAGCAGCATTCCCAAAAAACAGCAAGATCAGGGAAGAGAAGCTGGTGGTTCTGATAGTATATTTTTCAGAGAATAAAGTGGCTTCAGTCAGAGCAAATACTTGTTTAATCATTTGTTTAATCTCATATATTAATTCTTTGTACCTAGTCTCTTCTGGAACCCTGTGCAAACCTTGTATTACAGTCATAGTTAACTTTATTATTTCAGCCCTATTAGCTTTTATAAGAGTCAAATGGCAGTATTAGTTTTGGGTCATGCTGGGAGTATAAAGATCAGGGCAATGTATTTGCTGACCATTGAGGTCACACCAGTGTAAAGCAGCTACAGTAGCTGTCATTAATAAGTCAACAGAAAATAATTAAACGGTTATCTTTTTCCCCTCTCTTTATTGGCTATAAGGGAAAGCTGTGCGTTCTCAGGCTTTACTCTGTGGCAGCTGATTTATTAATAGCAGCCACTATAGACTGAGAATAGGAAGTTCATAATTGATAGATGTGAAAATACAGACCTTCAAAGTTTTGAAATTTCTTTAAAAAGGATTGTAAATATGTCAAGGAAGCCAAAATGTTCTGGGCCTAAATACGGCCCCGAGACATTCTAATTTTCTGAACTGTTAATCACCCACAATTCTGTATGAAAACAGAAAGAGCTGAGGGCCCTTAATGTGTCTGAAAAAATCAGGCCCTTTGGCTTGATTTCTTTATGCAAAAGACCAGATCTATGCTGCCAGCCAGAAGCATTCCCATCTATCTGGTTTTATCTTCTTTTTCGTTTTGTTTTTTGGACACACTTCAAAGGAGAGTTCAAATGATGCCCCTCCTACCCCCCTTCACCACGTCCCTCAATGATTTTGAAGTCAATTAACAGAGGGCAGCTGATCGTTTTGAAGTTGTATCCATTTCTCTTCGTGGAGCGAAGGCCATTCACAGCTGACTTGATTGTACATGCTGCTGCTGGCGGAGGCACCGATGTTGTCTTGGCTGTGCTGCTGCTGCAAGGGAGAGGGCAGTAATCTTCTCTGACAAGCTCTGTCCCCTTTCCCTCCCCCCTCTCTTTCCTTCTGAGCCTCCAGCAGACTGTCTTTTGTAATTTCTGCCACTGGAGTTTTCAAAGCCAAGGGTCTAATTTCCATTGGCTACTCTGCAAGCATGTACAGTTTATTTGATATTTGGACACCAAACAAATGCTTGTGCTCACAATGCAGAAGTAATCCCAGACAAAAGAAGATGGTGGCTGTGCTAAGAATATCAAGGGAAGGAGAGTCTGGGCATTACTTAAACATAAAACCCAATCGCTCATTCAAATAACAAAATGCTCCATCTGAGCATTCAGTCACAGGAGACTTAACAGGCTCTTGAGCTCTTATTCTATATTTCCTTCCTATTGAACTGTACCTGGAAATGGGTTCAGTGGTGGTTTCTGATTTTCCTAGAAAGCTGTCAACAATCCCATTACATACACACATAGACAGTGCCACCTAGGATGGTCTCTGAAAGCCCATTGATTTCTGAACTGCAATGATTTAAGGATAGCTATTTTTCTCAGGAAACTCAAATCAAAGCAGGGAGGGGGGGAAGAGAAAGAAACAAGCAGACCTAATTATAATTTTCTAATATAGAAAGACAGAAAGGATCAGGTCACGCAATGCCTGGAGAATAACAGCTCACATGTTCAGTGGCAGGCAATGTTCTTTTGCCTGGTTTGTCCGCTCATTATTACTATTATTTTAGTGACAGATGGGCTTGGCAGCTTAGAAGGATCAGGCTTTCCTTTCACTAAGTAGCTTCAGGTCCTCTTTGGAAGCTGAAAGTGGTAGAGTAAGAGTTAAGGGGAGAAATTAAAAGGAAAAGGAAGAGGAGAGACCACACAAATCAAAGGGAACTTGTATCACCCACAGACTGTGCGCAGGATCCAGCCAAGCTCACAATAACTCCATCCTCACTATACTATACTACGCATATCCTTCCTTCAAGTTCACCTTGTGTATGGGAGAAAAGAGGTGCCCGATGGCCCCAAAGGGAGAAAGGGAGGGGAAGATGCAGACGGGGTGAAATTGTGAGCGAGTGAGTGTGTGCATGTGTGTGAGAGAGAGAGAGAGAGAAAGGGAGAGAGAGGGGGAGAGGGAAAGGAGGGGGGGAAAGAGAGCAAATAAAAATGTCGATTTGTAGACATAGTGAGGAGAGCCTGCTGGCTGACAGGCTGATTTATTGGATTCTTCCAGTTAATCACTGCCGGCCTGTGGCCAAACGGATCTCCAGCAAAGCTGAAAGGCAGCCGAGGGAAACAGGCTTATAAGCATAAAGCCGCATAATGGTGTTCAATGAAGTGTGAGACTTTTAGTTCAGTCTCACTGAGCCGGCCGCACCGCCGGAATGTCAAAGAGGGATTGTGGGTGGAAAAATTATGGATTTAAACTGCTAGCTGTAAATGAGGTCAATATGTCTGGTTCATAAACAGTCCGAGCCTATTCCAAGAATGCAGTGAGGGGGAAAATTAGCGTGAAGCCAACACTGTAGACAAACCTCATTGAGATATAATTGCAGCTATAAATACAAGCGAAAAGCTTACCGAGTGCAATAAAATACAGACACGCTTTTTTATCTCCCCCCCCACCATATTTCCTTCTTTGAATCTATGCATTTGTTAAGTGTTGTGCATCTATAATGTTCCCCCCTCCTTCCTCTTCTTCTCCTTGTGACACCCAGTGTTGAAATTAATTGAGTGTTCTTGATCTCCCATTCCATTTTATTCAGGCAAGATTGGAAAAAATCAAAAGAGCACATCTAAAGCATTTTCTTCCCTTTTTGCTTTTCCATTTGAATCAGGTTGAAATGTGTTAAAAAAAACTGCATTGCATCATTTTTTTATATATTAAAAAAATGCAGTAAAAAGGCTTTTTAAACTAATACATCTGTTAGATCATTTGAATCTCAATTTAATGAGGTGACATCAAAGGCAGGTATTGGATCCTATGGAGAGTCTCTTTTGTGAGATACCTGGTCTTTGCTCATGAAACATTGACTTTAAATTAATGTGATGTTTCATTTCCCCCCCTCCCCCATTTCTCAAAACACCAAAGCTTTTATTGCTGTATTGGGGGGGGGGGAGGGGGGAGCTCAAAAGGACAGAAGGACAGATGCTAAGCAATGTACCTCGGTCAGTTTAAAAACTGATACAGTAATATATTGAAGTCTAATAGCTGTGGTCAGGCTGTCTTTCCCCCTAAACCAATTGATTTAAATGGCAGTAATTTGCCTAGCAAGGCTAGTCCTGTTTAAATTAAATCCATTAATATAATAGCACCAGTCTTGAATGAAATCCGTCTGTAACAGAGCCTCCACCGGTCAGTGGTTTAATAACTGTCCAGGGATGTCCTGAAAACACCCACATCCATACAAACAGGAATAACAGATTACAGGCAGAATCCAGAAATCCTCATGCTTCAGTGAAGAGAAAGACACAGGCGAAACAAGATGAAAATTAAGGCTTTTCTTTCTAGAAAGATGGGTCTGTACATCCCTAATGGAAGTAGAGGGCTATTATTGTAAAGGAACACAATCAATGGGAAAATGTCACCAACCTTTATCCTTCTCCTATAATTCTTATGAGCAACTTCTTTCTCCTACATATAACTAGTGCTTTACACACACACACACATATACCCTTCAATAATCTTCACTCATGAGACACTTATTGCTGCTAATTTACTTATTGGTATAACAAGCTATACAGGCATTGGACAGTATAAAAAATACAGAAAATACTATAACAAAAAAGGCTACAGGAAGCACCTGCTATCTTGGGGTTTCAAAGTGCATCTTGAACCTAATGGCAAGCCCTGCTTATAAAAATGTGAGGAAACATATCTTGCAGTTTGGGACACCGAAAAAAATAGATGTTTTTGTTTTGTTTGTTTTGCTTCAGTCTCTGACAGATTAATACTATATCAGTTCTTCTTTTGGATTACACAGCCTCTCAGGTCACTTCTTTAATTTCTAAACAGTCTTTCTATTTCTTTAAGAAACAGATAATTTTTATTTATTTACTTATTTATTTTTGCAAAGCCTGGTAGTTTTCCACTAACTTATATGTTGCTAATTTAAGTTATAATTCTGTGCATTGGGCATCACTCATTTTGGGAGATGTTACTTGTTTCATTGGTCAGGAGACTAGTGTTGCTAAAGCACAGGAGTGATATTTTATTCTCTTATGGATTTAAATTTGGGCCTCTAGTGCTTTGGAGTACAGAGATTGAAAGCTGCTTTCGCTGAAATGACAGCAGGCATTTTGTGCTCTTATATGTATGTTGATTAGGAGCCTGGGTCTTAGCATTTTTTGCAGGCCTGAAAAACATTCTGCCATAAACCCTCTGCTCTCAGCCACTTCCCAGAACAAAACATAAATTACAAATTCCTGCCTCGCCATTTCCTCTTCTCAATGAAATTCCAAAATAATAATTATCCACCATGACCACAAGCAATTCTGTCTGCATTAATAAATGAATAATATAATAATAACTTTTATGATAGGCAGAGCTACAGCATAGTTAAGATTGCTTGACACGTTCTGTGATAAGACCCTTTTTCACTTATAACTGTGCCATCTACAAATGTTTGATTTAAGTTTTTTCCTATCACATGTGTGAACAGGGCCAGAGTGGCTGGGCAACACCAATGTAGAGATGTCCTTACAACTCCTACCTTTTCTCTGCTCTTGAAAATGTTAGGAAAGATACTGGGTTGGAATAGTAGTCTTTAGTAATGTGCCTACATATTAATAGTCTATCACTTAACACATTACTTTCCTTACACATAATGTGTAAACTCCTGGTTTCTGACCAACTGCAAAAGACAAATAGCCTCACTACTGCCAACCACTATTGTATTCAGTTTTTATCATATTCAAATATTGCCTCCACTTTAAAGTATTACAAAAGGATGAAAGAGCACAGTATCCCAAAGGATATGTGTAGTATAGTATGTGAGAATGGAGTTATTTCTGTATTCAAACTCAAATTGTTATTCTTCAGAGCGTACCTTTGGGCTTTTTACTATCAGTGGTATCCAACCCTATATGTAGCATAGAGAGAAAAGGGTCCCATTTCAACATGCCCAAGTCCTTTTCCTTTAAGTGTTCTATCAAATAAGGATAGATTAAAACAGTTAAAATTAAGCAAATGTTCAAGCACATCCTCGAGGACTCAATTCAGATAGCCATTTTCATAAATCCTATTGAAGCCAAAGGGATTACTTTCATGAGTAAATTTACTCATGTAAGTCAGTCTTCATAAGGTCACACTTTTAAACAGCGTAATGATTAAGTGTTATTCACAGGAACAGCACTTGGGCTTCTGTCTTAAAAGACAAATCTAAATAAATTAGATCTGGAAAAAAAATTAAAAGTAGTTAAGTACAACACACCACTAACATAATCTTACCCTAAGGCCTATTGGATTTCATGAACTCTCAAATGCTTTACAAACACCTTATAAGCCATCTCATCAACTTAAAAAAATTCAATATTTGGTTCTCCTAGTTCAGAAGTTTCTATATGGTGAGACAGGTCTTTGCTTTGGTTTCATAAAGAAATTATGCAGCGTGGCTAAGTGTGACTTTCCAACTGTGTTTCAGACAAGAAGTCAACATAAGAATGAAGCTTTCTTGCTTGGTCCATTTAACGGTGTGCAGATGCAACAGAGATACAAAATTTTGGAAGCAGTCATGGAAGGCTATTCCTTTGACTCTGGCACTTCTCAGATCATCAAGTCAAATGCAGTAGATCCTCAACTGTCACCACTCAGTTAAAGTTCAAGAAACAATGATGATTTACATCAGTTGAGGATCTGGCCACAGGTTTCATTTTAGGGGACAGAAGTGTGGCAAACTTTTCACATAACTTTTGCTGGATTTCTGTTGAAGGAGCATGATGTTCTGCAGATCTTGACAAACAAATTACACACAGTTTATAAAACAACTATTCTAAAACTCAACCGGCGTTTAAGTTTTTCTGTAATTACATCACCACAAAATATAACATAAAGAGCTTCCTTATTCAAACTAATTAAGGCAAGGAAAGGATTAAGCTGGGGGTTACAGTGGACAATAAGCTGAATATGAGCCAATAGTATGCCCTTGTTGCAAAGAAGGCTAACACCATACAAGGTTGCATTAGTAGGAGTGTTGCTAGCAGACCAAGGAAAGTGATTCTTCCCCTCTATTCAGCACTGGTGAGGCCACATCTGGAGTATTGTGTCCAGTTTTGGGCCCCCCACAACAGAAAGGATGTGGACAAATTGGAGAGAGTCTAGCAGAGGGTAATGGAAATGGTTAGAGAGCTGGGGAACATGATTATGAGGAGAGGCTGAGGGAACTGCGCTTATTTAGTCTGAAGAAAAGGCTGAGGCGGGATTTAATTGTAGACTTCAACTACCTGAAAGAGGATGGAGCTAGACTGTTCTCAGTGGTGGCAGGTGACAGAACAAGGAGCAATGGTCTCAAGTTGCAGAAAGGAAAGTTTAGATTAGATAGTAGGAATAGCTCTCTCACCATGAGGGTAGTAAAGCACAGGAACAGGCTACCCAGAGAGGTTGTGGAATCTTAGAGGTTTTGAAGGCCTGTCTAGACAAAGCCTTGGCCAGGATGATCTAGTTGGGGTTGGTCCTGTTTTGAGTAGAGGATTGGACTAGATGATCTCCTGAGGTCCCTTCCAGCCTAATTTTCTCTGATTATAATCTGAGGAAGAGATATAGAATCTCTCCCTCTTTCTTTTAATCTGTTCCTTCCTCCCACTTTCTCTGACCCAAGACCCAGGCAGTAAGGAGGAACTGGAAATTATTGCCTTACTCTCTTGTTCACAAGAGGCTTTTCAAGATAAGGCATATTTGTTTTTCCCTTGGTTGAAGGAACTCATCCTTTATTTGCCATTTCTTACTCTCATCTCTCTTTCTCTTTGTGAGAAGTCTAAAGAAAGTCTTGACTAGGCAGAGGAACCTAGACATGAGGGGAGGGCCAGAAGGACCTGGAAATAAGGCATACAGCAATCTCCCTTTTCAATAGTGGGCATAACTGTGAAGGAGAAAAGAGGATGAGCTCATGGTGAGAACAAGAAATTGAAGAAGAATTGAGGGAGGGATAGGAGACCCAAGTGATGTGGAAGGTTACAGGAATTTGCTGTCAGGCAGCAGAAAAGTAATAAGTGTGCAAAAAACAATTGAAATGCAAAATGTTGCAAATGAATCTTCTGGCTCATTTCTTACCATTTTTACCATTTATGTATTTTCATCATCCAGCCAACAGAGGACTTCATAACCTTGAGGGTACAGGAAATGGATCAGTAGCAGAGGAGGAAAGGGAAGGCAAAGAGGATACAAGTTGCAGTAGGGGCCAGTGGCTGCTTGGGAAAAGAGTGAGAGCTGCCATTGAAAAGAAGAGAATCAATCAAGGAGGCGACTTGTTACTGACAAAGTGGCAAATGATAGCAATGGCAGGCAGAAATTGGAAACAGCCTTCAATCCTAGTATTAGGCATGAAAAAGCCTACTTGTTGTGTGACTTGTGATAAAATTGTGAGCACTGAAGACCTTTGGCCTGAAAGCCAGACAGAGGGCATATAACTCTGTCCAAACAAGGTGGAGAAAAGAAATGAACTTCAGCTGGAGCATCAGCAGTCCAGTTTATTATTGGCTTCTGGTGCATTATTGCTTCCTGGCAATAAATTGAAGGCACCCAGCCTCCTTTCCATTGCACTTAACTGTCCTTAGGGGTACACCAAGGGACTATTAATTTTCTCTCCTTTCAGTTATAACCATTAAATAAATTGTACTGAGGGGACTCAGACTGCTTATTTTTGGTAGCCCTACCAAAGAACTGTTCTTAACTTGACCATTTACAAAGTCTCTATGGTTTAACCAAGCGTTAGAGCCCTTATTGCTCTTGCCTGTGAGCCCATGATACATCCATCCCATTACCAGACAACCAGGGGACCAATGCACCAGAGCAATATTCTGCATTCTCCCCTGCAAGTATGTATTATGTTTAAAACACCTAAAATATGCTAAGCACTTTACTGAAGAAATCAACATTTCCCTTAAAGAGCTTAAATATAATTCCCCATGAACTTTTATCTTTAAGGTGAATTTAGCACATGTGAAAAGTACTTGCATGATATGGAACAATTACCTCACAGGGAATAATTATGTTTCTGTTAAAGCATTTCATGTTTGGTATTAGAAAACCTCCTGTCTCATAGTGTTTTAACTCGCAAGCAATTACCAAAAGGGAAAGTGATAAATTCTTGCATATAATTGCCAGGATTTTGTTTGCCAATTCTTTTTTTATAATAAAAATGATATTTGCATTGCCACTGTAATTTTTCTTTCAGAAATTGTCAATGATGGTGTCATGAAATGAAGTAAAATAAATGATAATCATTTGTTGTTGTGACTCTGCGTCATTTCCATTATGAGACATTCAGAATTTTTCATTTCCACTGGTTGGGAAAGGAAGTGTTGTCTTTGTTCCTATACTGGCAATTACCTGCTGGCTTAGCCTCTTATGAAAACACATCTCCTGGCATGCCTCCACTAAAAATTATCCTTTTTTCCACTATTTAGTAACCCTTGTTATAAATATTGGGTGTATTTATACATGCTTCAAGGGTACATCCATGGATGTACAGTATTATACTTGCCAGTATATAAAGTATATGTACATGAAGGTATACAGGCAAGCAAATACTATATGCATTAATATATTCTGCATTGTGTGTGTTCATAAATATTGGGTTTGTGACAGTGGGAAGGATAGCATACTTTATTTTCATGAGTTAGGAATGACTGCATAACTCACAAGTGGCAGAGCAAAGCTAAGCCACTAATGGATTCTGTAGTCATTCCTACTGGATGAAAATAAAAATCTGTTACACTGTCCACCATCACGTATTATATTTATACCATGCCGGAAAGGTACATCTACAGAATAACTTAACTTTTTGTTACACTTCACTGAAGAAATTAATATCACTCAAGATTTATTGCTGGTTTTTATTTCCCACTGGCAGGGTCTAAATATGTATTTCATATAGTAAACACACACACATTAATAATGTGGCATTTTTTGTATCCCATGTCTAAGAATTACTAGAATGAATTCATCTCACTGGGGATGATGGAATTTTGGTTTTTTAGATTTATAAGCCTATGGTTTTGTAATCTTGCCATTCTTCGGACCCAGTTCTGAGCCACCCATTCTTTGGATGCCATTAGACTAATGTAAATCAGGAGCAACTGCAAAAAGCAACATGTGACATGAGCTTAAATCAACTCAGAATTCGATCTTTATTCCTAATATTTTGTTAAAGTCTTTCCTAGCTGTGTGTGTTTTACGTATCTACTGCCTTTGACAGATGGAAAATCTCCTTTCTCATATGTGGCAGTAGCAGGGAGTAGCTGTAATAAGATGAAGTTGAGATGAAAGTGTAGGGGTGTTTGCATGTGTCCATGCATACTACATACTGTCAGTAGAAAAAGGTAGCATGGATGGTACAGCAACAACTGAGACAGTTACCAAAAATCAGTTACAAACAATGCAGGAGAATCAGGCAAGCAGCTCACATAAAGAGATGTGTTAGACATCATGATGCATCGCTGAATGAAAAACTGATCTTCAACATCATTGTTTGTTGTCCTGACATTTTCCTTTCAACTTGACTCCCTCACCACCCCTACTAATACTGTTGCAGCGCAAAAAGTCCCTCCCCTTTCTAAATAACTACATACCTGCATGTGTTATGACAACCCAGAGTGATTTTCTCAGATTAGACAGTGCTTAATTTTGCTTTTGAGCTAGTAACCTTCCAAAAATGCCAGGAAGATTAGTCTGACTAAGTAGATTTTCTGTTGGAGGATGTGGGCAGTTTCTGAACCATGCTTTCATGTCAGTTTTACATTTGAAAAGGAGCAAGATGATAGGAAATTAGGTGGGATAGAAACAGTAGCTCAGGTCTGAGAAGCCAAACTGCTATTTTTGAAGCATTGCTTCATTACTTTTTAAACAAGTACTGATCGCCAAGAAAAAAAGCCCTGACTTTCTGAGATTTTCAGGTCCTCTATAGTATCTTGCAAAGGGTTTTTTCAAGATGTACCATTACATTTAAAGAAACCAAAGTAGTTACAGCAAAAGAGCAAATCCAGCCTGAAAAGCCATCAGGGAGACTATAAAACAAGCAACTGGGATTTGAAAGCTACTGCTGGCATGGGACATGGCAGAGTGACTACCAAACATGTTGTTACTGCTCCTCTCATCTAAACCAGCTTTTTCTAGATTTCACAGATATCTAGGGTTGGAAGGGACTTATTAGATCATTGAGTCTGAACCCCTGCTCTGGGCAGGAAAGAGCACTGGGATTAAATAACCCCAGCCAGGTGCTTGTCTAATCTCCTTTTAAACGCTTCCACTGGAGGGGAAAGCAACATATCCCTTGGGAGCCTATTCCATATTTTAGCAATCCTCACTGTAAAGAATTTTTTCTTGATGTCCAATCTAAATCTGCTCTCCTTCAGTTTATGGCCATTGTTTCTAGTAACCCTGAGGGGTGCCCTGGTAAACAGAGTATCCCCTATCCCCTGCTGACCTCCCCTCTCTCCCACCCCTCCCCAATAAGCTTGTAGACAACCACAAGATCACCTCTCAGCCTTCTCTTGTGGAAGCTGCGGAGATTCAGGTCCCTCAATCTGTCTTCATAGGATCTTACTTGCAGACTCTCAACCATACAAGTAGCCCTCCTCTGAACCCTTTCCAGGTTATCCATATCCCTCTTGAAGTGCAGCGCCCAAAACTGGATGCAGTACTCCAGCTGTGGCCTCACCAGTGCCACATAGAGGGGAAGTATCACCTCCCTAGACCTGCTCGTGATGCACCTGCTAATGCAGGAAAAAGTGTGTTTAGCCTTACTTATTACCTCGTCACATTGGCTACTCATGTTCGTTTTTGCCTCGACTATGACTCTGAGATCCCTTTCCACTGCTGTGCTACTCAGAATGGTACTTCCCAGTCTATAGGTGTATTGGTGATTCTTTCTCCCCAGGTGCAGCGCTTTGCACTTATCTTTGTTAAACTGCATCCTATTCTGATCCGCCCACTTCCCCAGTCTTTCTAAATCCATCTGAATTCACCCCCTTCCCTCTAGTGTGTTTACTGTACCCCATAGTTTGGTGTCGTCTGCAAATTTGGACAGAGTGCTTTCTATACCCTCATCCAAATCACTGATGAAGATATTGAACAGTACCAGTCCCAGGACAGAGCCTTGGGGGACACCACTGCCCACATCTGCCTAGGGTGGAACCACCCCATTCCCCACCACTCTCTGGGTATATCTCATAAGCCAGTTTTCCACCCACCTGACTGAAAATATCCACATCACAGCTACTTAGTTTATTTATAAGAATTGGGTGCGATGCTGTGTTGAAAGCCTTTTTAAAATCCAAGTAAATAACATCTACCTCTACTCCTGCATCTAAGCACTTTTTGACCTGGTCTTGAAAAGAAACCAGGTTAGTCAGGCAGTATCTGCCTGCTAGAAACCGATGCTGGTTGCCCCTTAGCATTGTGTTACCTGCTGGCCCCCCACAAATGTAATCCTTTATGATTTTTTCTAAGGTCTTGCCAAGAATAGAGGTGAGGCTAACTGGCCTATAATTACCCAGGCCCTCAGCGTCTTGAAAATAGGGACCTCATCCTTTTCCAGTCCTCTGGGACCTGTCCTGAGCACCATGAACACTCAAACAGTTGTACCAGTGGTTTCGCTATGACACCGGCCAATTCCTTTAGTACCCTTGGGTGAAGCTCATTGGGGCCTGCTGACTTAAATATGTCCAACCCTTCCACGTGCCCCTTCACTAGGTCAGCGCTGACCATTAGTGGATTGGTATCTCTCTCACGCCAAACTAAAGTCTCATTGGGAGGTGTGCTTGTATCCGTGTCCAGGAACACAGATGCAAAAAAATCGTTTAAGAGCTCAGCTTTCTCCATCCTATGTTACGAGTTGCCCTAGTCTATCCTGTAGCGGCCCTATGTTACCCTGCACCTTCTTCTTGCTCCTATGTACTTAAAGAAGGACTTTTTGTTACCTTTAATCTTTGTTGCCAGCCTGAGTTCAGTTTTTGCTTTTGCCTTCCTCACTGCTTCCCTGCAACCACAAGCCAAGTAGGTATACTCCTCCTTGGTGGCTGCCCCCTGCTTTCCACAGCCTGTAAGCCTCTCTTTTCCCCTCTAGGCTCTCCTGGATTTCCCTGCTCAGCCAAGAGGGTTTCTTGACTCTTTTGCCTTCCTTTATGTGTACTGGGATGGTAGTCCTCTGTGCCTGCAGGATCAGTCCCTTGAGGAACTCCCAACCTTCCTGGACTACCAACTCACCGATGTTACTCCCCTTTTGCTCCTTAATTTGTTGTCTGCTTGTAATTAAAAGTGGATTTTCTAGCTAATAGAGGGGCCCATCTAGTCTTTCATGCTGCAGATCCATTGAGAAGAGATTTTGATTTCGCTTGTGTGGTATAATTCCTATAACTGTGCTGAGTTCTGTGGGGTTACCCTGAACTTATCTCAAAGTAAAAGAGAACAGAACTTGACTCATGGGCACGGCCCACCAAAGCAGATGTTTACTTCCCAGAAAATGGAAGGCCAGCATGAAGAAATCCTCCTTTAAAGCCTTCAAATTGGAAAGAAGCTGTCTGTACTACAGTCACTACTTTAGTTATCAGAATAGTGGACAGCAAAATTAAGCTCTAACTGGCTTTCTCCTTTTAAACTTCTTGGACACATCTACACATGCATTAATACACTACAGGTACTGTGCGTTAAGTTTAGTGCCTTAAATAACAGGTACTAACTGAATGTGTAGTAACTGGCACTACAGCACAGTAGTGCCAGCACACGCCTTTTTAGTGGCACTAAAGCACAGTAGGGCTGTGTGAAATTTTACTGTCTGTTTTGTTTCGATGCTGTTTCAACTCATTTCAAGCTCAAATCAGCTAAATCAAAATTAAATGAAAGGCTTTGAAATAACCTTGAAACAAAATGAGGGCAGTCAAAACATTTTGAAAGTTTCGAAACATTTCGAGTTTCAAACTTGGGCTTGCTTGCAGCTAAGGAGAAACTAAGGAGAGGGAGGGGGAAGCGGGGGAAGGACTGCTCTGACACTGACTGTGTAGCTGGCCAGTGACTGTGATCCTTCCCTAAGGTCCCTTTCAATCCCAGTGCTCTGGGGGAGGGATGGAAAAACAGCATAAAAAGCATTGCTTGAACTCAGCTTTCTCTGTGCCTTCACACTTACAAGTGACACAAGTTTTGCTCTGAACAGTTTGAGGTGCATTTTCCCAGAAACCCCTGCACCTATCTCCTTGAAGCTTGGCAGGTTTCATGGCCTCAGCAGGGGCTACCATCTCTGCTGTTTTCATCCCACTGCACCTTAACACACACACACAGTCACACGTCATGAGTTTTGCTTGTTAGCATCTTGAGGTGCAGTTTCCCAGAAACCCCTGCACCTATCTCCTCGAAAGCTGGCAGGCTTCATGGCCTCAGCAGGGGCTACTATGCCTGCAGTTTTCACTCCGCTGTGCCTTAACACACAGTCACATGCCATGAGTTTTGCTTGTCAGCAGCCTGGTTTCCAAAAAATATCTGCACCTATCTCCTTGAAACTTGGCAAACTTCATAGCCTCAGAAGGGGCTACCATCCCTGAAAGTTTCATCCAAATCAGACAAGAAATGACAAAGTTATCAGCAGTTTTCATACTCTCTCCAATTTGTCCACATCCTTTCTGTAGTGGGGGCCCCAAAACTGAACACAGTACTCCAGATGTGGCCTCACCAGTGCTGAATAGCACTTCCCTTGACCTGCTGGCAACACTCCTACTAATGTAGCCCAGTATGCCGTTAGCCTTCTTGACAACAAGGGCACACTGTTGGCTCATATTCAGCTGATCATCTACTGTAACCCTCAGGTCCTTTTCTGCCAAGCTGCTGCCCAGCCAGTCAGCCCCCAGTCTCTACTGGTGTGTGGGATTGTTCTGTCCTAAGTGCAGGACTTTGCACTTGTCCTTGTTGAACCTCATGAGATTTCTTTTGGCCCAATCCTCCAATTTGTCTAGGTCTCTCTGAATCCTAGCCCTACTCTCCAGCATATCTACTGCTCTCATCTGCAGAAAGGTTTGAAATGATTATTGTATTAATTGATTTTTGTATTTATTGTTAAGAAGGAAGATGTTGTGACAAAAGTTGTAATTGAACTAATTAAGGCAGTTGGTAATAGGGAGATGGTCCCTCTGTTAAATAACTAGTTAGTTAGAGAGTCTAAGGGTGTGCACATTTTGCCTACTGGTCCACAAGTAATGTTCTGTGTTGTTAGTTCTTCTTAATCATTCCATACCTTTATTTATTGAACCCGGTGACCATTACAATTTTGAGTAATGATGCTGCTCAAAAAGTTATAGGGTCCGTGTTTGCTTGGATTCTGCGTAGAGGCATTGAGGTAAAGCGATTGGCTCCTTAAAACTGCCTTTTCTCTCAGCAGATCCACAAAGAACAAGAATGAGAAATAAAATCAGATACTAAAAAAATTAGTAAAAGAAAATGAAATTCAGAATTGTAAAAGTAAAATTTTATTGTTTGTATAATTTATTCATCAGCTTCTTTTTTTCCTCTCCTCCTCCCTTTTCTTTTTTGTCATGCAACTATTTGGTTTGCAGACGTAGGCTTGTTTAATAAAATTGGCCTTCTTCCTGCCGCTAAAAGTTTACCTGTGAGAGCCCCGAACATAATAAAATCAGATTATGAAGGCAATCATATTTACTTGTAATAAATCAAATCTTGCAGACATCAGTTAAGTCTCCCTCACTGCACTGGGACAGTCTGACACGTGCATACATCAATACTGGAGGTGTCAGAAATATATTTCATAAGTTCAGAAAAATTGCACATACACTTGCAGCACCATTATGAGCAGTGAATTTGTAATGTGAACATTATGATGTATAAAGTGGCTTTGTTTCTACATTTAATAAGTGCCACATGTCAAGCCCAGAAACATAATGGAATTTGCTGGTGATTTCTTACCATTAAGTATAGATTATTGTTTTAGGAAGAAAACTTTTCCATTCTTTATCAAAAAGAAACAGTATCCAATTTTAAGCAGCCATTCACTTCTTCCCCTTGGAAGGTAAAGCTTCTTGAGATTAGAAAAATAAAAACAAACAAGCCAACCCACCACTAGGACACTTGATTACATTGGACTGAAATAGCCATGAGTGTTTTAGTCTCAAGGCAACTGATTGTTCTGAGACATTACCACTGAATATTATTTATAGTTTGGTAGTGCCTAGATTATTGTGGCTTTTCTTTTAAATATGGAAATATGCATGAACTAGATGAAAGATTCTGAGGTCTTCTTAGACACGATTCTATAGTCCATACAATCAAGTGGCTTTTATAAAATGCATTGGAGCTCTGTTTGAGTAAAGATTGTGGAATGACACACAAAGGTATCTTCAGCTGTTTTACTCTTATCATGAGGTTCACCAACACCTTCCAAGGTCTGCCAACTTTTGGATAAGCCAAATAATGAAAAAACAGCATTATTTCATTTCATCATATAAACTGATTAAATGAGAAACTGTGGGATAAGAACCACAATATAATCACTGTGGATCTATAAGTCATGACCCTTAGCCAAACTCCTGAGTGGTGAGATGCCTTGGGAAGCTTAGATTACTATGGCTCAGAATTCATTTATGAAAAGGAGGTTTTAAAAAGCAACATGGCTGCAAAAAGTGTGCAGCAGCTGCTTGGGAAGAGAGGGGAATGGCTAAAACAACCTGTCTCTCTGCTTATTCAGCAGCTGTTTGGGGCATTTCTTGTCAACAGAGTTCCTCTGGAATCTCAGGTAAAGATAGTATCTTGTAGAAAACTTTTGTAGGGCTGTGATAGAGACATTACCTTCTCTTCTTATGAAGGAATCTTTCTTGGGATGGGAGAAACTTTACTGACCCAAGGAGGAGCGATTTCTGCCTCTTTGCAGCAGTTTTGCTGAATGTAGCCCAGTTCTTTAAAAAAGAGACATATAACAATGTTGGTAAGGGTCAATTATCCCATGTGTTAAATATCTACAAGTTTAGTAAAATGATGCTCAAATACTAATACTATGTCCTTTGGGATAAATAAACCAAAATCCACATCAGATGCATATATCTGAAAGTCAATATTCAGTCTATATTTCTCTCTGTTTAAATATAGACTCTTTGGAGCAAGAACCATCTTTGACTTTGTTTGTCCAGCAGTTTGCATGATGGGTCACCAAAAGGACAAATGCCTCTGGTCTGGGCATTATTATAACATATATACTAAAGGAATTAAATGCGGTATATAAAGTAAGACTGTCAAACCCCATGTGCCACAATGATTTTATTTTTCTTTGTCACGTGTAATACTTTGCATCTGAGCATCTCAAAGAGCTTCACAGACTATTATGTAACCCTTGCTATACCACTATGAATTTGTATGGTTCATCAAGAAGAAATTTTCTATTCATTTTACAGATGGGGCAGAGAATGGCACCTGTGTCTTTCCTATTGCCATGAAGGAAGTCAGCTGCAGAGCCAGGAATGAATAGAATCTCCCAGGTGCCTGCTGTCTCCACTAGACAACTCTTTGATTTGACCCTGAAAGTTATTTCAACTTACTATTTGCGTTTTAAAAGCTTGATGATTTTTTTTTAATGAAGGGCTCTAATATGTTTATCTACATATAAACAAATGTGGGACCAACAGCATGATGATCTATGCTCTGCATTTTGTGTGGTCAGTTACATCTGTTAAAATGAATATTAAATGGTACCAATCTGAGCTGATGGTATTTTATATCCACTTTGTCCATGTGCGTATAAGTACACAAGTCATGGGGCGGGGAGAACCTGGCCCTAGAACTGTGATATACTCAGTTCAGATGCCTCTAGCTGAACCACAAATGCCTGCAGCTGCTCCTTTTTCCACATGTAGTATTTCTACACTACAAATGGGGAGGTGTGAAAGCAGCACATATATGCATATCAGAGCTAGCTTTAATCTAACTAATTCTGGTAATAATAGCAATGTGGCCATAGTAGCATTGACTCTAGTGCAGACAGTAAACCTAAGATCCTTGGTTCATACTTGGGTAAAGAACCTGCAATGAAATGAAGTCTAAGTTGGCATGTGTTTGCTGGTACTTGTGCCCATGGGCGACTGGTGCCTCCTGAGTCTGGGGAGCCATCAGCAGGGCACAACCGGGGTCGGGGAGTCCCTGAGCAGCCAACTGGCAGAGCCAATTTTAATGGGGCACAAGCGCTCTCCATGCCCCCCTACCAGCCAGAGCGCTCGCTTTCAGGGGGGGCACCAGAGCTCTCAAGGGGGGGTACATTCCCCCACCCCTCCCCGTACCTCCCTTACCTATGCTCGTGCCTGAATTAACTAAGTTTACTTGGTTATGTCTACACAAGTTGCAATCTTACCTCTGATTGCAATGTAGATGTACCCTTAGGACCTTGTTACATGTTACTTTCAGGCAGCTTCTGGAGCTCTTAAATCCTGGATTGTCCACACATTAACACCTGAAACTAGTTTTAATCAGTCTTTAGGTAGATTAAGGATATACCACTCCAGCCTAGGTTTACCTCTGATCCATATTATCCAGTTTGTTTTACACTAACATGTAGATTAACCCGAGGTTAACCCTTCCCTGGCTGCTCCCATACATGAGCAGCCACAAATAAGCAGAGGAGGATATGGGGGAGCCCCAGGGAGAGGAGGGACAGAGGGGAAACCTGAGGGGCATGGGAGGGGTTTGGATCTAGGAAAGTCCCAGGGAGCTGGGGGGAGGAGCCCAGAATGGGGAGGGGGCAGGATTCTTACCTTTCAGTCCTCCTGATGGGTTAAGTATGTGACTGCTCCAAACTTGAGTTAACAGAACTCCAATCAATATTTGAGCAGCTCACAGTGTAACATGTAACAAGGTCCTTAGAGACTAAAGCTACAACTTTTTTTACATAGGCAAATCTTTCATCAGCTTCACTTGGAACCAAAAATGGATGATTGATGAAAACAGTTGGGGAGAGTGAAAAGGAGCACTGTGATCTGTCATCCAAAAATGTCGCCAGCCTTTTAAGAGTTCTAACACATTCCACCAAAATTAGCCTGTAATACATTACAAACAAAATTAATTGCTTTCTAATGTAGTTTAGTTCTTAGAAAGGTACTACTCCACTGGAAAATTATGAACTCACATGTGGTGCGTGAAATGAACATTCCGTGAAATGAATTCCTTTCCTTAATTATAGGTAATATGGAGTCATGCATCTCATCTTGAAGAAGAATGATTATCTTCCAACATCTTCCCGGGATTGCCACCTCACCAATCTTAAAAAGGCTTTCACCCCGCAAGGACACTCCTCCAGAGAGGTAGATCGCATGTTTGAAAGAGCCACCTGGATACCACGTGAAGAACTGCTGCAGTACAGAAGAAAAACACCCACAAATCGCACACTGCTGGTTATGACATATCACCCATCCCTTGAACCTGTACGGAAAATCCTCAAAAAATTGCAACCCATATTAGAAAAAGACCCTATTCTTAAAAAGATCTTCCCAGAGCCACCCATCCTAGCCTTCAGACAAGCACCAAACCTCGCCAACCTCATCACCAGAAGCAAACTTCCTCAACCCCAGAACACACCAAAAGGATCCAGACCGTGCCATGACAAGAAATGCAAGACCTGCCCCCACATCTCCACCACCCCCACTATTACTACACCCCACAACAGAGCCATCAGCATCCCAGGATCTTACAGCTGCACCTCCAGGAATGTAGTATACCTCATCCAATGCACCAAATGCCCTGATGGAAGATATGTAGGAGAGACCAAACAACAACTGCGCACCAGAATGAATGTACACCGGAAATCCATCAAAGACAGAAACACCCAATTACCGGTGGGGGCACATTTCTCACAGGAGGGCCACTCTCTCTCCAATCTCTCAGTCCTGATCCTCAAGGGAAATTTACACAACACATCCCAGAGATGAGCCTATGAGCTCCATTTCATCAACCTGCTGGATACTAGAGAACAGGGACTAAACATAGACATTGGATTTTTGATACATTATAATCTGCCTGGCAACTGACTCCCCAGCCCAGCCCAGCCCAGCCCAGCCCCTGGCTTCTTTACTTTTCATTCCATCCAGGAAGAGCACACACCAACTGCTGCAGCTTCCTGAGCCTGACGAAGGGTTTTTGAACCCGAAAGCTTGCTTAATAACTATTCTCCAACCATTTGGGTTGGTCTAATAAAAGATATCAAATTCACCCAAGGAACCTTGTCTGCCTATCTTCCAACAATACACTACAGTGCACCATCAAGCAATGTTTTATTGTGGGGAGTAACATAGTAACACAATAACATCTGAAAATAAAATTGATGGTCAGCCTGAATGTTAAACTAGTGGTAAGCATCTTTCCTTGAACGATATAAAGATTTTAATTTCATTTTTATTTCTTTTCTTTTCTTTGTTCTTTGGTTTTGTTTTTTTTTAACTTCCACTTTAGGCCCTGACCCTACAATGTGCCAAGCACAGCCAGCTTCCATTAAGGTAATTGGGAGTGCTTAGAGCATTCATTCCTATCAGTGTTATAACTGGACTTGATAAAGCACTACATATGGTTAGCAATCCTTAGAAGTGCTCCTTTGTATTCTCTTAATTAGGTCATCCATTTTGTTGTAAACTTTGCTTAGCACTCCACCTTATTCTCAAGTAGGTTTGCATTATAATGTGTTTATATGTTTCCCAGCAGAGCTCCTAAGATCAAATTTAATCAGCAGAAATTATTCATTGTTGTTCACTGGCTTCTAGTTTTTGCTTTTGTTTCTTTTTCGTTTCTCCATATGAAATTGCCTAAGGGAACTTGTGGTTCCATCCTGTAATATCTATTTTTCAGTGACATTAAACTAATCATTTTTAACATATATGTATATTTGTAAAGTTTATTTCTATGGAAGCTCTGTCTACATGTAAAGTTATATCATTTTAAATACTGTAAAATCCATTTAAATTATATTACTTAATGGAAGTATAACTGATCTGTAACAGGTATAAATCTCCTTAAGAGTGTCTATACAAGAATATGCATTGTTGTAAGTAAATCAGTTTTAAAAACATACCTTTAGTTAAACAAGTGAAACTCCACAGGTGGAACAGGGCTACATATTAGTAATTTTACTGATTTATAGTCAGGCCTTGATAAAGAGAAACAAATAAGGAAAAGGCAACTTTTAAAACAACCACAATCGATAATCAATTCTGTCTGAAGCAAAAGGCATGTGAAAGTGTCAGTATTTAAAAGATGTAAATGCAGAGAGAAAATAAAAAAATAAAGCTTAGCAGAATGGGCATAAAAGAGGAAGAATGTACGTCCAAGTTCTGAGCAAACAATGCTAATTAAAAGAAACACATCCTGCAATTCCAATGGGACTCAACATCTGTGGAGTGGGCCTTAAATTCTGCCCCTTAATTACCCCTTGTAGTAAGAAGCAACAGTTCTCTAAATTCAAATGTAAATGGCCCTTTTACCTTTTATCTACCTTCAGATAATGAGTTAAATTACTATTGAAAATGAGCTTGGTAGCATCAGTCTGATTCCACATTTGACCACAGCAAAATTGTCACTGCTCAAGAGGCATAAGACTTAAATAGGAAAGGTGTTTTACAAGGCAGATGCTTTACAAGTCAGATCTGAGGTTCATTAGCAAAGCTGTGTGAGGATGCTGGAGGACTGCATTATTCTGCATGCCTGAGAATTCTATTAGTCTATCACTTTCATGAGCACTAAATCCATTCAAACATTTTAAAACAGTAGGCCAATTAAAACAAGTAATTAAGTGAAAACTATATAAAATCAATTGGAATTTAAATTTATTTCTTTTTTTAAATGTGCACTTTACTTTTGAGTAACTGCAGGCAGCTATAAGCCTTTACTCTGGCCAGGTGAATAGCAGAAACCCAGCTCAGAATCACATATTGAAGACTTATAACCATCTCCGTGTAAGCTTTGAAATATTTTATAATTCCATTATTATTAACCCCCTCCCCCCCAAAAAAACCCCAAAAGTATATTAACAGAAAGCTAAGGCCACAAAATCAATCACTCATATTTGGGAAATGCCAGAATGATAACTTCCCTCTGGTATCTTAATCTGGCCCTGTAATTTAGAAGGCCAGCCTGGCATCACATAGTATCTTTGTACTAGAAGCAGAGATGCAACAGGCATCACCAGAGTTGTATAGTTTTAATCATAAACATATCATTTTTGTTCTTACAGACCCTTGTGTCCTTCACCTTCCAACTTCTGTCATGAAAGAAGCAGGGGTCCAACTGACAATTTCTTTTCCTACACAACCTTGATTCATCCCCAGAACAGGCCCAAGCAGTGCACTGAATAAGAAAGGTATCCTGCAGGAAAAAATATACTATGCAGTTATATACATTTAGACTGTTTTATGGTCATATATTGTGGGGGTAGGGCAGGAAAGGAAGCAGGGGCAAGGAAGGTAGGGAAGCAGGATGGATCTAGTGATGGGTAGGGCAGTAGTGCAGCTGCATTCCCCTTTCAGATTGAACCATTGCATGGGAACCTCTGAGGACTTTTGTGAAGTCCACAAAGCAGGTAAGAATCCCCCTTCTCTTCCTCTCCATGCTCTGAGGTATGTCCCCTCCCTTCTCCTGCCCTTCTCTCATGTCTGCCACTGCTGCTTTGCCTAATGTCCCAGGGGCAGGGGAAACCTCAGGGCTGCATCTGCCTGCTCCAGCCAGGCTGTATTGGTGACTGGGCTAAGCTGGGACAATGAGAGCAGCAGCAGTGGCTAAGGATGGGATTTCCCCTCCATGGGTAGGGCTTCTCCTTCCCCACTCCTGGGGGATCAGGCAGGGTGGGGGAACTCACCCCTCACGCATCACTACTGCTAGTGCTAGTCCAGCTGAGTCCAGCCCCAGTGCAGCCTGGCTGGAGCATGCAGCAACAGCTCTGAGGCTTCCCCCATCCCGGTACAGCAGGAAAAACAGCAGCAGCTGGAGGGGATGGGACATACCTCTGAGTAAGGAGGGGAAGAGGGAGATTCTTACCTGCTTTGGGAACTTTGCATAGTCCTGAGGCTCCTGTGGCACTATGTACCCACACCAGTGGGGCAAGAGGGAAGGAAGAGGCTGGGAGTTGTTGGAATCCTGCAGCGGGGATTGCTGCTCCTGTACTCACCTTTTGTCAAATCCTAGATCTCCCCTGGAGGGAAGAAATGGTGAATTAATACTGAACAGGTATTTCTGGCATTTTTAAAATTTTTGAGGGCTTGAACTTGGAAACAGTAATGTTCTTATAGACTGGTATAGACAGTGGCATTGAATAGCACTAGTATGGATTAAGCTGTCCATATTTCAAAGCAGTGCTGTGCTAGTAGGCTTCTTCCTAAAGTCCAAGCATTGTAGCCACATCTTCATGATGGCATGGGGAATGGTGGTAATGAACTGGGGTACTAATGGCAGCCTGATTAGTGCAGTTATTCAGCAGTATTAATTACTAATTAGTCCAGCCAAAGTGAAGTCAGAGCAGGATTACAAAGGAGCCTGCCAGAGCAGCACAGTATGCTCAAGGACACTACTCTTGAAGCCATACATCCATAGCATAGAATTTGAATTATTGGGATATCTGTTGGTAGGGAAACACAGCAGTGCACAAGCAGTCCAGCAAGCTCCTGTGGTGTGTAGGGGATAACTTTGTGATTCAGATGGTAGAGGGGTCAATGAGGGGGGAAACTCTCCATGACTTATTGCTCATAAACAGGGAAAAATTAGTTGAGAATAGGGTGGTGGAAGGTAACTTGGGTGATGGTGATTGCAAAATTATAGAAGTTCAAGATCCTACGGAGAAGAAGGAAGGGGAGCACCAGAATAAGGAATCCTATAAAAAGTGGAAATGTGTTCCCAGTACAACGGAAAAGAAGAAGAGTATTGCATGGGCATCCAGGGAGAAAATTAGGAAGGCCAAAGCACAATTTAACATTTAACTGGCAAGGTATTAGGTACATAAAAGGCAGTAAAAGGGTATGTCAAAAGTATGAAGATGGCCAGAGATTTCATAGATCCCTTATGGCATGCAGAAGACAATCTAAGCAAGATAATGCAAAGAAGGCTGAAGTATTTAATACTTTTTTTAACTTCAATTTTCACAAATAGGGGCAGCTACCAGCTGATGAATATGGTTTGACAGCAGCTATAGGAAAGGAGACAAACAGTCTATAGTAAGAGCAGACCAGCTTAGGGATGATTTAGAAAAAAATAAATGCTTTCAAGTCAGCAGGGCTGAATGGGATGCACCCAAGAGTACTGAAGGAATTGGCGGAGGTAATTTTGGATCTATTGGCTATCTTTTTTGAAAACTTGTGGAAGTCAGGTGAGGTCCTGGATGACTTTAAAAAAATCAAATATAGTACCCATTTTTAAGAAGGGGGAAAAGGAGAATCTGGAGAACAACACACCAATCAGCCTCACTTCTATACCTGGAAAGATCATGGAGCAGGTCCTCAAGGAATCCACCGTGAAGCACCTAGAGGAAAACAAGTTGATCAGGAATAGTCAGCATGAATTAATCAAGAACAAGTCACACCTGACCAATATGATTTCCTTCTATAATAAAGTGACAGACCTGTAGAAGAAGGGAGAGCAGTAGACATGATATAGCTTGATTTTAGCAAGGCTTTTGACATGGTCTCTCACAATGTACTCATTAATGAGATAAGGAAATACAGACTAGATGAAAGTACTGTAGGGTTGATAATCAATGAGTAGTCATCAATGGCTCAATGTCTAGTTAGGAGGAGAGAGCTAGTGGAGTCCCCAGAGGTCTGTCCTGGGTCCAGTATTGTTCAACATCTTCATTAATGATTTAGATGATGGGACCAATGCATACTTAACACATTTTTGGACAACACCACGTTGGAACAGAATAATTGTACGTGTAGATACAACCTGGGAATGACCTGGGGATTATGGTGCACCATAGGCTGAATGTTAGCTAAGAGTGTGCTGGTCGAGGGAAAAAAAGCTACTGAAACAGATGAAATCACTAAAGTGAAAAATAAGTTACAGTCAAGTAGTCAAGCAAAGTTGACCCAGGCACATAACAGCTTTCAACTCTGTTTTAAAACCAGATATGGTTCAGCATGTCCACAGGCTAACATTTTTTTCTACACAGCTATGCTGGCTAGTCCATATGTGTCATGCTCCACAATAATACCTGTAGTTGTATATTAAGGCAGTTTGGTCTATCGCAGCGTGCCTCAACTATTGCTGAAAGAAGAGTTCCCCAATGCCTCACAACCTTCTGTCTGTTATCAATCCAGGAGATTTTATGATGGTGTCAGGTAATCCTGGGCATCAGAAAGGACCTTGTGAGAAGTTTCAACTCAAAGACCAAGCTGGGATGGTGTGTTCATCTCAAGTATTTACTGCTTGACTGTTTTGATAATTGACAACCCAGAGACAGTTTCTAAAAATGGAGTAATAACCAAAAACTTCCATCCTGGAGGCAGATCATGTTGCAAAATATCATATACATTACTAAGGCAAGCTCTAAATTTTCTATCAAAACTGGTTTGGGATGGAAAAAGATCAGGTTTACAATTAAACCAGTGTTCACAGAAGTATCTGTTTTCCAGAGATTTATTTTTTCTTTCTATTTTTAAATAACCAAAATAACAATTTCAGTCCAAATCCAAACAGTTTAGATCCTGAAAAGCTTCTTTAGTTCTTTGTAGAAGCTGTTAATTGGGCTGTTTATGCTCCTATTGTCGTCTTGTCTTTGGCCAGATTCTCCAGTTGAACAACTAAACTGCATTTCCTATGATGAGCTAAGGTCAGGGACTCCCATTATATACTCTAATAGCTCAGCAGAAAGGTGCATTGTGGGGGATGTAGGCTCATCAGGAAGCCACGAGACAGCCTAATTTTAGCTCCCATGGGGTATTGTAATATCATTTACAAAAGTTTCCCTTCTCAGTTTTTGACTAAAAGTTTTAAATTGGATTATTCATCCAAAAGTTGTTTTGCTTTTATTTTCCCAGCAGGAGATTAAATTTTATCTACCTCTGTCTGCACTCCTGATTGTAACATGAGGTGACGAAAATCTGAATCAGGATGTACTTTTGCTGGAATTCAGTCTGGGAGATGCTTGGACTGACAGTGAATTGCTGAAAAATTTACTGATGACCAAAGATACTTTTAATTTTTTTCTATGTAGGATTTGGTGTGACATTGCAACAGCAGCTAGCTGCATGTATAGAAAGAGCAACATCTTTAGATGATAGAGGATGAGTAGTTCTATGAGTGCAGGCTACCAATTTGTGGCAAACTTCAGTCAAGCTCAGGAATACATTGGATTACATGCAGTACCAACTTATAGGCAGACCAAGTCCCTGCCCCTAAGAGTTTCCAATATAACCTAAAATGAGATACAAGTGAATATAAAAGAACGAGGGGTTGGGGCAGAGTAGGAGAATTGCTTCCCAAAACATTTAATTAGTTTATATGCATCTAAAACTGTACCTAATACTTTTAGATTTGCACCTAGTAATAAACAAAGCATCATTGCTATGTGACTGCCACTTACAAAGTCTTGGAGATAACAGAGTTAGCCAAAGGTGAAAGGGACCCTTCATACACAAAGACTGGGTTATTGTGCCAAAATTTGCTTCGCCATTACCTGTCATCATTACCTGTCCATTACCTATTCCATCCCAATTGCCTATAATCACAAATACTGTTTTGCACTGCTTGTGCAGGCTCTAAATATTTTTCTTCACTTATATCAACAGTGACAGACCTGACAAAAAGTCAGTGATACTAGACATTTTAAGAACTCTACTGTGTATTCTCTGGGATGAAAGGAGGCACCCCCTTCAATCGGAGAATTTAATGTGGTTTCTGATTCTGCTGTGAACTTTTGGTACCCTAGGTAATGAAACCGTTCTGTAATTACTCCAATAGGAATGAGCAAGGCTTCATCTATTGTCTCAGCAAGAGCCAGATGGAGGTGGAATGTGCTTCTGGAAGACTGAAAGGGAGGTGGAGATGTCATTTTTCTTGTGCTTCAATAGAGATTAAATATATTGGAAATGAATGTAACTGCATTTCAGCAGCCTGACATTACTGCTTTCCTGCTGAGAGGAGGGATGTTTCCCCAGTAGAAAATAGTAGAAAAGCACCCCTGCTTATGCTTTACCAACACCGTGGCAAGAAGAGAGGAAAACATGAACTGATAATACTTAAAAATGGAGCTATCCATTTCCTAGCAGCATATGCCACAGGCACCATTCTTAAGAGAGACGAGGAGGGAGCAACTGACTTCCAAATAACTGTATTCATTATAAAATAAATTATAAAGTGATTTAAACATCATTTGTTAATGCTGTTTCATGTTATCAGTTAAATGAAAGACAACAGCATTAGAATTGGCAACCAATGAGTTTCCAATCATTTCCTTTTTATTCTTGTCAATAGAAAATAATATTAAAAGTTTTGGCTTATAGCAACTACTGATAAACTCATTGTTTCCTTGTAGAATCACAGATGGGGAACTTATTGTCCAGTGTCTTTAAAACTGTTCCTGTCTTACAGGGCAAATTATTTTGTAGACTGTCATAAAATAAAATGAACAAAGGAGCAAAACATTAGCTTTCTGCTGGCACTGAAGAATTTTAAAGAGTCAAAATTACAAGCTTACGATTCAAATTTATTTTTTTAAACAAAACTCATGCCTTTATCTATTAATATGAATTAACACAGCACAAAGCTGGAATGTATAAAGCTGTGTGAACCAGTGATCTGTGTCATTAAGGCATGGAGAGAGAATTAGCTTGCGCACCGATAGCTTTCTGTTAATAGTATGTACGGGGAGCTTTGTGTCAAGGCTAGGTGTGGAAGAGGGTGATGTAAATGGAAGAATAAAATGAATCCCTGGACAAGTGACAAGAAGTGGACAAGGAACTTTAGGGATAGCGCTCACCTCACTGCAAGAATTACACCTCAGAACACCAATCAATCAGGCACTGGATAGCTAGCACCACGGCTTTATGAGCTGGTGGACACAGGTGGGACATAGAGGCCTGTGAGAATCAAGAAAAAAGAGTATTATCAGCAACATATAATTTGATATGCTGTGGAATCTCACCTCTCAGAACTGGAAAATTAGGATGACGGGGATACCTGATCCACTAATAGCTGATCCTACATCCACTGACATCAGCATAAAAGCTCCCATTTATTCTAATGATGCCTTAATATGGTTCTGATTTCCCCAAGTACACATTATATAAATCACATAGATTATGACTTTAGTGTCCCCATTGTGCTATGCTCTTTGTTCTAATCACTGTTATATATAATTTGCCGCACAGAGCTTGGAACCACAGAAGTACCGCTGTGTCCATATTTTCCTTCAACCCTGCACTGCTCTGCTCACAAACATAGCTGCCATATAGATAGGGCTTAAAATGTTGACCTGTAATATCATCCATTCTCAAGCTCCATGTTTTGTTCAACAAAATTTTGTTTCATAATTAAACCTATTTGATGTAGGGGGCCTAAAATGTGCTTCCTGTAACCATCCATACAAAATAAACCTTCCCTCACAAGAATGCTCAGGAGTTAAGAAGCAACACAGACACACTCTATGGGAATTCCTGTTTTAAAAGTCACTGAAATGCTTGTGATCATTATTTGCCCAGCTTTAGTGAAAGAGGATCTCATGCTCCTATTAACAGCCTTCTCTGTGTGAAAGAGATTTATAAGTTCTCTGTTCTAAAACCGGTGGACAGATTTGTCTTGGTCTTACTGATAAACTTTGCCACCACTGTCATCTCACACTTTACAGAGCCCATCACTGCTGAACTAGAGCTTTGCTAAATCTGAATGAGGAAAAAAAACTTTTGGACAGAGTTGGACAGGCAAAGTCTACCAAGGAAGGTTTGCATTCAGGTACTCCACTGACAGTAAAATCTGGCCTTGCTCCTACTTAAGTTTTGCTATTGATTTAATAGGAGCAGAAACAAACCTGTTATCTTCTACTGTATTTACTCACCACATGCACTTCCCCCCTAAAATCAGTTCTCTAAGCTGCAGTGCATGTCTCAAGTGGGCAAGCTGATTTTTCTTTGCTGGAACAGAAGCAGAGCAGAACAAACAGGCACAGAACAAGCTGCCTGCCATTTCTCCCTAGGGCAGCAAACATCATCCATGAAGTCCAGTGTTAACCCTCTCACAGCCACTGGTAAGGCAGTAGCCTTTTCAGCAAAGAGCCACTGAGCGGTAGAGCAGGGGTAAGCAATTATTTTGGCTGGAGGGCTGCTTAACAACATCTGGTGAGCTGTCAAGGGCCACAAGGGTATCCCTGCCTCTTGACAGGTGCCCCGTCTGCTGATCTCCATCTTGGGACAGATGCCCCATCCCTAACCCCAGACCATTGCCACCAGAAGTCCCCCCCTCCCCTTGCCCCCAGAAGTACTCCTTTTGGAATGGGGGTTTGCCACCTTGGAACCAGGGAAAAAAAAACAAATGGACCATATACTAAAAATCAAACATCTACTATAACATATTTTAATTTTATTTCAAAAAATATTTTTGTCCTGATTTACATGCATTTGCATAGTGTATGTGGAGGTGACTGCAAAATAGCTCAAAATACAGTCCTACTCCTATATATTGTGCGTGGGGTTGTGGTTGGGATTTCTGGGTGTGAGGTTTGTGAAGGGGTATGGGGGGTGTGGGATTCGCAGGGGTTGTGAAGGGGTATGAGGGGCTGTGGGTGTCTGTGCAGGGAGTAGGGTTTATAGGTGGGGTGTGGGTGTGGGAGTGTGTGTGGGCTGAATCCCAGGAGCTGCACACGGCAGCATGGAGTCTGCCTGGCCCGCTGGCATGCACCTTCGACTGGCTTCATACCAGCATGTGGGGCTCCCACCATTACAGGCAGGAGCCATGTGCCAGCAGGCCAGGTCAACTCCGTACCTCCACGTGGGGCTTCCAGCACTCCAGGGGGGAGCCATGCTTGGAGGCAAGGAGCCTGCGTGGCCCAATGGGGCATGGAATGGGAGCCACAGGGAATCATGTGCCATTGGACCAGGCGGGCTCCATGCCACCACGCGCAGCTTCCTGCTGGAGTACTGGAAACCCCACGTGGAGGCATGGACCTGGCCCAGCCTGGCACAATGGTGCACAGCTCCCACCTGCAGTGCCAGGAGCCCCACATGCTGGCACGGAGCCAGACTGGTCTGGTTTGAAGGCACGGAGCCAGCAGGCTGGGCTGGGCAGGCTCCATGCTTCCATGTGCAGCTCCCAGGATTTAGCCAGAGCTGTGCTCCACCAGGGAGCTCTGCCTACAGTGGGCCAGGAGGGCCCCAAGTGCCTGCTAGTGCTGCTGCCTCCAAGCCCCAAACCAGCCCCCCCGCCCCCCACCCCTGCAGGTGGGAGCTCCTCTCCCCACTTACCAGGTGTCCAGTTGCACGCCATCACGTTTGGTGCCTCCACATGGGGCTCCCAGATGAAGTGCTAGGAGCCCCATGGAGGTGGAAACACAGAGCTTGCTGGGTCCAGTGGTGCACAACCTGTGAAAGCCTACTTCCCACTAACTTTCAGAGAGGCAGCTGTGGGCCAGTAATAATTGTTTTTTGGAGGGGCTCTGCTGGCTGGATAGAATGGCCTGGTGGGCCAGATCCAGCCCAACGTATTTTTTTTGCCTGTCCCTGTGGTAGAGGGTGAATGAGCTACTACATGTAGTCTGCAGTATCTTGATGCTTGTGGTGTGGAAACAACACTTTATTATTTAAAGGAACTTATATAAGGAAGTAACAGTCTTGCTACTACCTTGGCAAGGGCCTGGAGCCTATCCTGCCACATCAGGAAGTTCCCGCTACTTCACTCAGGCTGTCATTTAGCATGCCACACTTTGTGGACACTCTGGGTACATCCCCATGAGCGTACAAGTGTGTTTCTCTGGGGATAACTAGCAGTGGCACATTTTTGTGCCGCTGCTAGTTGTCCTCAGGGAATGCCCCTGCGCACATACTCTGGCACATGGCAAATTGCCCTGGGTTGGGTAAAGAAGGCAGGGGCCAGCACCTGGGTTAGCCCTAACAGCCTTACCTGGGACCCTGGGGGCTTCCCAGGGCTCCAGTAGCAGTAATCCAGGCATGGAGTCTGGCCAGCAGCTGGAGCATGGCTCTGGTTGGCCAGGCTCTGGTTCTGGGTGGCACCACGCGGCTGCCACATTTACCATGCCACTTTTTTTTATCTGTGCTTTTTTTAGATATCAGGATTTCACATGTATTATTTGGGGGTGTTAGGTATGTGAGAAAATATGACTTTTGTCTGTAAAGCGTCATGTCCAGTTATGGCACTTAAATACATTGACCAACAAACTGTCTTTCCTCTGATTGGACTGAAGTCAGTTTCCATGACAATTTCCATTTTTTCCCTATACCACCTACCCTCCCACTAATTTTATTTCACATTTTAGATTTCAAAAGGCTCTTTCCTGCTAAGCGGGGTTGCTACAGTGTTTTTCTTTTCTCTCTTGCCTGAATTACCTT
The DNA here is from genome assembly GCF_000455745.1 of Alligator sinensis. Taxonomy (NCBI): domain Eukaryota; kingdom Metazoa; phylum Chordata; order Crocodylia; family Alligatoridae; genus Alligator; species Alligator sinensis. Next base: position 10,853 of record NW_005842985.1, on the reverse strand, counting down.
GGGTATTCTTTTAGGATACTGCAGTAAAATGTGCTTCCCTGTTGCTCTTTATCAGGCTGAGGTTACATCATCTTTAGACTCGTTAGTAGCCATACATGTATAATAGAGGCTGATAGCCTCCAGTCTTGTGATTCTGAGATGGTTTTCTTAGTCATAAATTATCAAAAGTCAATTATTTCTATTCCATAGTGTTTCCACACATATGTAGTATATACAATGCATATAAAGCTTTAAAGCACAAGTCATAAAAATGACTGAATTGATTTTAGAGCAGATACTGCTTTTAAATATTGATATAAGAGGATGGGCTAGCTAAAATTACTATGTGAAAAATAGTTAAAAATCCCACCTGCTTAAATCCTATCTGTATCATAAACTGTAATGGACATTTCACCTGTCTCCCTGATGTGAGTGAGTACATCGACTGAGTGAAAAAGGCCACATATGCCATCCCACACAAGGGTCTGAGTGCACGTCTACTAGTGTGCATATTCTTTGAAATGGAGGCAGGAGCGAAAGGGATGAAAGTTGCAGTAAGAATAGAAAATCTTTATGCTACAAGCTAAAACCTTGTGAAGTGGAAGATAAAAGTAGAAGAGAAATAATGATATATCAATATTCACTATTATAATACAACAGAGCTATAAGCAGCCTCAGAATAATTGAAGTACAATAGCCTGATATGGTATTGCCTTATTTGGTTGGGATTCACAATTAGATGCCCTCTTTTCCACACTAATACATTACAATAGAAGCATAGTAAAACCATGTCAAGACATTATGACAGAATTATGTCCTTGGCTTTCTTTGATTCCATTCAGTATATCTTTTTTTCTTTGCTGCTGTTTTATTCCCTCCTAGCTGATGACAGATAAAAGGATGCGTCTTCCTACTACTGCTGTTCCCATTCCCTCTTTACTGGCCATTGTGAGCAAAATGACTTTTGCCTTTACACTGGAGTCTCGTGAGGAAGAAGAGTCTATTGAACTATGAAGGGAAGTCATTCCCATCAGAATGTAAATGAAAATGAGTAGTTGTGACCCTTAGCTGATGTGACAGCCCTGTACTGAGAAGCAGCTCAAAAACCTTTTATGATAGGAGTGTCTTTGATTACTCTTGGAGGCTGATATACATGTGTAAATATACCCACCGTGCTACAAAACACAAAATAACAAAACACTAGACCCAAAGAACTGACAATATTAAGTTCAGATCATGGCATTCAGGAGTACAAGGCGAAGAGTCTATTATTCTATATGCCTAGTGTGCACGCCTCTGTGAGCTTGCACATGATGGGTAATTTGCTGTGGAGTCAGATCCAAAGGAGCACGAAACGCAATGGCCTTCTGCTGCCAAATTAAAACTTTTCCAGTGTCATTCATCATATAATTCGGCAGCATTTTCCATCTTAATCCTGCAGTGGCTGGCCACGCAGACACCTCCACTTGCAGCAGCAGTATCTTCCGTGGGGGATGAGGAGGAGGAGGGAAGGCTTCCTGCATCCACTCTGCATGGCTGGAGCCTTCAGTGCTTTGCCTCTGGGTGATCCTGTACCATGGCAGGTAAGACTCTGCCTGCCCTGCACCTCTGTTCTCCTGCACTCACCTTACTGCTGGCTCTACCCAGGGTGCCAAAATAGGGTGCTGCCCCTCAAAAGACATTGTTTCATTATAAGAACCATCCTGTAGGAGCCTGCAGCTGCTGCATGCTGATACCGACTGTCAGAGGGTCAGGGTCTGTAGCAAACGGGCTATAATTTGGTCCCCAAGGGAACACGACAGCCAAGCTAAGGGGTTTATCTCTAGTAGAATCCTTCTGCCAGCAGGAGTTCTGCAGACAGACAACCACCACCACTGGAAAATCAATAGTGCTCATCCCCACCTGCACTGATCTGCTATAGCAGTTGTGCCTGCACAGCATGAAATGAACCCTGGGAGGCACCAGCTGTTAAAGGGGCCACTGCTGCTAGCAGAAAGTGTGAGCTCATCTATGCACACTTTCCTACAGCTTCCCTAAGGTGGCAAAAACCTTCTGTCACTGACAGAGCAGGTGCTACTCTGCCAGTAGAAGAAAGCAGTTTTGTCATCATGGAAAAGTCGTGAGCATGGACCACTCACCATTTGGCTGGCAGGACTATGTAGTTATAGACGAGGCCCAGGTCACATTGGTCTAGGAGCTTAATGGTAAAACAGTACACATATAGCAGTACTTCCTTCTGTTGTTTTACATCCATTACTGTAAGTACTGTGAACCATTAACTAAGAAGCAGCAGCTATTCACAGGCTCCTGAAGGGAAACTCTTGCAGGTGTCAAGCCTGTTTTGGCTTCCTAAATATGCTGGTTGACAACAAAAACTGTGTAAGGTTGAGAGCCTGTAGTTGGAGAGTAGTTGTATCACAAGGGACCATCTCAAAGAAGTGAAGGCATAAGCCTTCTGTCTGAAAAGGGTATGTATGTGGGAAAGAAAATGGGCCACAGAGGACATAACTCACCAAGTAATAATACCCTCCTTCAATGCACAGAAATTTGCCTCTCAGCATTTCTTCAGTAAATGAAGTAAGGAGAGCAGAGGCTCTCCATACCTGCTATGCCCCCCTCCCTTCCTACAGGCAGTAGGTAGAAAAGGATGGGGATTGAGGAGACCACCTAGGCTTCTAATGCACTGTCCTGAGCAATCAAGCCAGCACAAGTGTAAGGAGTTAGTGATTTAGTATCTTTACACAGAGCTGCAAGCAGAGGAATAAGTTAAGCCTCAGTTAGTCAGAGTCAGTGATTGCTCTTTCACACTTTTCCCTTGCTATTAACATTTTGAGATTTTGAATATACTCTCATTCCACATCCAAGTTTAGAGATGGGTATAACCCAGCTGCCTGTTCAAGTTCAAAGTCAAGTTCAAGTTCCTATTCTGTCAGATTTGGGCAAGAAACCTGTACCTCAGGCTCTTGTACATTCACACCCCAAGTAAATGTCCTAACACCAGGTTTTTGGCTCTTCTGTAGGTCTGTCTTAATCTTTCCTACTGGAGCTGTTCTACTTGATTATCATAATTAAATCATCCCTGGACTAGACAAAGATTGACTCTATAACCTAGTGATTATGCCATTCACCTGGGTAAAACAGATACGAGTCCAAGCCCTCGCTCTAAGGAAAGAGCAGAGAAAGTGACCCCAGGAGAGCCAATAGTTAGCAGTTTAGGGCACTCATCTGAAAAGGGGAAGAATGGAGAGTAGCAACTAGAAACTCTCTCTCAAACATTTTAGGTGGTCCTTAACCACTAGGCAAACAACTGTTCTGGAATTAATCCTTGACCAGAATTCTTGACCCAATAACACTTTTTTCAATTAAAATATCTCAAAACTGGCATGTTCCCATAAAAAAAATGGCAGATCAGCATGTTCTGATGAAAAAGCATGCTGTCAGAAAATTCCCGACTAGCTCTACTTGCTAAACCCAAATCAGGCCAACACGAACAATACCACAGACAGTCTCCTACTGTTCTCTGTCTTGTTCAAGACACATCAGGGTAAGATGCCTGCAAGCCAAAGCATGTAGCTAGTTTTACCAGAAGAATATGTGCTGTGGGCATTTTTATTTCAGATTGTCTTCCGGGCAGCAAGAACAGCTCAAGAAACACAAACTGGACATCTTTTTACCTTCTGTGATCATCAGTTCTGTATTCATTTCCTCCAAAGTCCCTCTTTGGAGGAAATTATAGCTTTTCTAATGCTTTTGCCCCAATCTCTCAACTTTCTTCCCATAGTCATCTACTGCTTTATCATCAAGTAACTAAACAATGAATCACACATTGATTTTTTTTTCTTGATCTGAAAAGCTTAAGCAGCAGACTCCAATGTGGAACAGAGCAATTCCTGCAGGAAATCAGGTTATTTTATATGAATTTTGAGGGGGGAACCCTTCCTGGTACTTTTTCTATTTAAAATTCCTTGTTATTGAGTCACCTGCTTGAAAAGCAGTGTTTACATTCAATCACAAAGTATTTGAGACTGTATGTTAAGCTGAACAATCAGGATGATTTAAGCCTCTTTTTTCATAACCACGTACAAAATATTATTTAGCAGAACAGGAATACTTGGGTGATTTCAATCACTTAAGATCTGCATGATTTTTCCTCTGTATGAGTAGGAATAAACACACACTCAGCTCCACCCACACACTTCCAGCCAAATGTAGAAATGCTGAGACTGATTTCAGCATGGATGTTAGTTCCTAGAAAAAGTGCTTCCTGGTCTGAAAAGCAGCCCAGCAAGGGAATTACAGTTGCAAAGACAAAATTGTTCAGCCTGCCTGGATCTGTGAGATTTTAAAAACTAAATATAAAAATTTTAAAAAGTTATTTCTTATGAATCACTTTCTGCAAAGAAGCTTCTTTAAAAATTCAGCCTCCAGTACTGCTTTTTAATGTCACTGAGACACCGAATGATTTAACAAGGCTGAAGTGAGGGTATGTTTTTACTGTGGCTTATAGGGCTGGCAGAGTACAATCCTGTTCTCATTAGAGAGAAGCAGGAAATAGAACATGAGCTTTGAACAACGCTCCCTTCTCGCTCTCCATCTCCAGACTCAAGAGAAGTTTTGATCTAGGTCCAAAGCTAAATCTGAACTTCACAGCTACAGCCTATATTGGACTCCAACCAGATACCCTAATCTAATCACCATCAATCTTTGAGGAAAAACTGAATTCAATCCATACTACATTATAGATTCTCCTTCTTCTACTTTGCCAGTGTTTGAGGACTTTGGGTCTATAGGCTAGAGATGGCTGAATTATCCCTTGCAGTGAGTACTTAGTACAAATGTATCTCCTGATTTATTTTATTGCTTGTGAACAACTGTGTTTTGTATAGTCTGAATAAACAGTATTAACTCTCTGGGTTGTTTGCACACTTTTCACTTCCACTATTATTTGTTCCTTTCTACTAGTAGTGTGTCATAGGACACTCAGGTCATATGGTATTTTTTCCCCTTCCTGGCTGGGTCATGTACTTGTTATGTAATGAATAATGCTTAGCAAAAAGCTTACGCACATGTGATGAAGTTTGGTATGACAAAAAGCCACTCTCCAGACATACACGGAAATAAAATACCTGTTCAGCCAAATGTTTGTCAATAGCAAACAAGGAGACACCAACACTGTTTTAACTTAGCAGTGATTCAGACTTCCTACAAACCCCATTTTTATGGTATCCAAAGTATTAATGGGGAGAAAAGTGTAACCTAGGACAGGGGTGCTCAACTCCCAGCCTTTGGACCAGATGCAGACCCAAGACCCATGGGGAGCCCTGAGGGCTAGACAGCATAGCCCTGAATGCTAGATTAGGTGTGTGGGGCTGGGGCAGAGCAAGATGGGATCTGGGCACATGGGGCCCAATTCAGATGCATGAGGCAGGATCTAGGTGCATGGGGCTGGATCTGGGCACCAACCCAACAGATCCGGTGTCATGCCACTCATCCAACCTGTAGGGTCAAAGTATGAGCACCACTAGCCTAGGACAAAGGTGGCAAATGTGATCCATTGCATAAGTTAGAGCATTTTGGGAACCTCATAATTTATGAGCACCTTAAAGCACCTTACAGACTTCTTTGTGAACCACAGCCAAGAATTTTAAGAGCACAGGGCAATGAGCAACAATCCCTCTATCACTCTATGCTAAAACATGAGAGAATGGAGAAGAAAAATAAATAGGGTTTTGTGTTACTTTTTGGGGCTTTTTCTTTTCAATGTTATGAGGGGGGAGAAAAAAGCATTTACTTTGCCGCATATTTAGAAAATATATAAAATCTAATATGTTCTCTCAGGCTCTGCAAGTAATTTAAAAATATATTCTTATAATATAAACTGCTTAACAATAACAATATATTAACAGTCAATTACTATGTAAAAAAATGTATAGTGCTGCATCCAAATGGAATATATCATTGTAAGGTGGGAAGTGAGGGGATATAAGGCTATACTTGCACTTTCCTACTTTTAAAGAATTTCAGAAGTAGCCATTTCATCTCCCTTTTAGCACCTGTGTTGTGCTGACACAGAGGCACTGGAATCTGGCCCTTTATCTTTAAACATATCATTTCTACAGAATGCCTTTAAATTTCTATTGCATAAGCTCCTTAAGCAGTGCCAATATGTAGACCCTTATCCTCAGTCACAGATAAAATCCTTCTCAGAGCTGTTTTCCATCATTCTGCTTGGAGCAATGAAATAAAGGGAAAAGGTTAACAATTAAAATCAGCTAAGCCACCCATGCAGCAGGCTAGGTAAATTTGTGATTTGATGACAAAAGCACAAAGCAAACTAACTTCCACCTGGAAGCCAAAAAGTTAGAATGATGGAAGGAAACAGAAAGTGCAAACAAGTAGGCCAGATTTTCGGAAAGGTATCTAAACAACAGATTTCCAAACTTTGGAGCAGCTGACAGCTTCCATTGCGACTATGGCCAGAGTTCCAAAATTGCTCATTACCAACACTTTAGAGAATCTGGCTTTTATCTTGATGCCCAAATGTGCCCACCAGCTGAGCCCTTATGAAAAACTGCAGCCATAACAAATATGAGGCTCTCTTAATCCATGTGATTGGACAGCTATAGTACCATCTTGGATCGAATAGTAAAGTATGTTGACAGTATTTTTGATCACAACATTCTGTACTTCATATATCATGAGAAACACAGGCAGATTTGGACTTTCAGGAAGGGCGTGGGGGCAGGAGATGAGACTGGCATTGCAAGATTTCCCTCTGGACACAGGAAGAAGGAAAGCCCACTTGCTGCTGCTGCCCCTGGCTTTTTGCTCCAGCCCAATGAGCAGCTACAAGGTGTGCCCAGTTCAGCCAGGGACAGCAGCAGTGGCAGGATCTCCCCTTCCAGCACCTACTACCTGCACAGTCCCCCAGATGTCCCCCACTGGCTGTGAGCAGGTACTAGGAGGTGTGGGGAATGCCCACTGATGCTGCCATCCCTAGCCTAACCCAAGCGTAGCTGTTCCCCACAGTTGGAGTGTCCTGACCAGTGGGGAAAACCTGGGGGAGGGGACAGAAAATGGGACCACTGTCACTGAGCCCAGTTACCTGTGCAACTGCTCCCAGTAGCCCCCAGCTGAAGTGGGGGCACAAGAGGCTTGGGGTTTCCCCTGTTCCTGTGAGCCAGGTGATGGGCAGTGGGTCCAATTTTCCTCACCAGCTCCCTGGTTGGTTCCCCAGGTATCTCCTTCCAGCCATGCCTTGACTCCACAGAGGACTAAGGTGCCTGTGGCTGCTGGGAACTGGAACTGCCAGCAGGTAGACTACATTGTATGGCTGTGTCACTGCACCTCCCTGGATCTACCTCTTATGAGCAAGGAAATCACAGAATTCTTTTAAGATCTGCCAGGCTGATGAAACCTCTCCCACCCTATTCCCTCCCACCCAGACAAAATAAATAAATGTTGTTTCTAAATTGCTTGGAGGAATAGAAATGCACAGTACAGGAAGCCAAACCCTAATCATCTGTGCCAGTGCAGAAGACTTTCTAATGTGGAATGAAATGAAGTCAGTCTTATTAAAGAAACTTCAGTGTTCATACCAATTTCTTCTCAATGTAGGGATGTTAAACTAATATTTATCACCCAGTTATGGAGCCTCAGGAATCTGAGAATGTTTTCACCTCTGCTGGGATAAGTTATAGACTCTTCCTGAATGCCAATTTTCACCTGTTTGAATCAGGACTGTGAAAGAATGGCATGTTCTGACTTAAAATGAACTAGAGGGATTGAACAAAAAATGGTCTCTTTAAAATCAGCTGCGTACTGTAGGAAGTTGAAACTTTAGGGCCTGTGCAATGAATGACTTAACACTAATGGATAATATAGATGTGCTTGTAGCAAAGATGATTTTTATGAGGTATATTGATAGGTATATGCAGTTGTCCATACTTAAGAAGTTAACAAAATTGTTTGCAGTACATCAAAGGTGTGTGAATTTGCCAGTCTAAAACTTACAGCAAGGTTAGATGTGCAGGAGTAATACTATCTCTGGTTTTGGCAATCCCCACATACCTAAAATTTAAACAGTTCCTTGGAATGAAAGATACAGATAAAGTTTGTTAAGATGTCATATTACAATATGAATCAATATAAAAAAATAATAACGGGCGCAGTTAGTTGGAATTGTCTTCTTGCCAAGTCACCTAGTTTTATGTTATAAAAAGTCTGATTTTGTATATTTTAAGGGACTTGTGTTATATTCCATTTGGTTGCAGCACTATTTCTTTTTTTTTTTTAAACAAATTAGTTAACTATTAATCTTTTATTATTATTTAAACATTTTATGTGGTATACCTTGATGTTAGCGAGACTTCTGATATGGTCTCCCGCAACATTCTTACAAGCAAGCTAAGGCAGTACAGGTTGGATGAAAGGACTGTAAGGTGGATAAGAAACAAGCTGAATCGTCAGGCTCAGAGGCTAGTAATCAATGGTTCTATGTCTAGTTGGCAGCCAGTCTCAAGTAGAGTGCCCTAGGGGACGGTTCTGGGGACTGTTTTGCTCAATATCTTTCTTAAGACCTGGAAGATGGTGTAGAGTGCACCCTCAGCAAGTTTGCAGCTGGGGGGGAGTAGTAGATACACTGGAGCATGGGGCTAGAATTCAGAGAGACCTCAAAAACTTGGAGAATTGGACCAAAAGAAAACTCATAAGGTTCAATAATAACAAGTGCAAAGTCCTGCACTTACAGCAGAACAGTTCCATGCACCAGTACAGGTTAAGGACTACTAGCTAAGCAGCAGCTCTGCAGAGAAGGACCTGAGGGTTACAGTGGACAATAAGATGAAATCAAGCCAACAGTGGGCATGTTTACAAGTGCGCTGTAATGTGTAGTAGCCTATTTTAATGCACATTAAAGTGTCACATAAACAATTGTGCAATTATGCTAATACGCAGTAAAATAGGCTACTGCACATTAAGCACCACTTAAAAACATGCACGTTCAGTACTGCTCACTAAGGCAGCCTAATGTGGATTTATTTAGTACCTCACATTGGAGGTACTAAATTTAATGTGCATTAGGGAAAGTGCATTAATGCACGTGCAGGTGTGCCTAGTAAATGAGAAAGTTCAAGAGCCTAAAGAAAGGAAGGAAGGAGAGCAGCAGAATAATGTCACTAGACTTCAAGGAAGCACACTCTAAGAAACACAGGGAACTGGTGGACAGGTTTCCCTTGGACTCAGGTCAGAAATGAAAAGGAATCCGGCAGAGCTGGTTGTATCTTAAAGAGACATTATTAAGAACACAGGAGTTGGCTATCTGGCTTCAAAGAAAGGATAGGAAATACTGCAAGAGATTTGCCTGGCTAAACAGCAAACTCTTCGGTGAGTTAAAACTCAAAGACATCATAGAGAACAAAGAAACTTAGACATATTATTAGGGATGAATAGGAGTATTGCATGGGCATGCAGGGAGAAAAATCAGGAAGGCCAAGCTAACAACTGAGATGTGTCTAGCAAGGATGTAAAAGGCAACAAGAAAACATTGTATACATATTTCAAAAGTAGGAGGAAAAACAAGGAAAGTGTAAGTCCCTTTAGCAAATGGAGAGGGCAATCTAGGGTACTCAGATACCTGAGGTAATTGCAGAGCCACTGGGGCTATTGTCTTTGAGAACTCATGGAGGCTAGGTGGGATCCTGGATGACTGGAAAAGGGCAGATATAGTGCCAATCTCTAAGAAAGGGAGGAAGGATAAACTGGAGGATTATAGACCAGTCTGACCATAATACCTGAAACAATTATAAAACATGTCATCAATTAATCTGTTCCTAAGCACCTAGTGCAGTTCTGCTCAACCTCAGGCTTGCAGTGCTGGGCCACATTCCCCTCCTCTCCATAGGGCTGGGTCAAGCTCCTTTCTACTGTGGGGCTGTATTGGAACTGGCCTGTCCCCTTCCCCTTTCCATACAGCCAGATGGTGCCCACTGTGCCCCCCCTGAGTATCATATTAGGAGCACCAGCTGGATCCAGCCCACAGACAGACTGCACACTGCCAATCCAGCCTGCCAGGCAAAGAGGTTGAGCACCACTGACTTACTGGATTTCCTTTTATGATATGGTGTGATGGCGACGGGCCGCCGTCATGGGTACAGGCAGAGGATAGGCAGGACAGGGGGGCAACAACACCCCCTCAAGAAAGCCATGGGCCGGGCTACTCACCCCCGGGAGGGACGGCGGCGTCGGAGCTGGGACCGCAGCAGCAGACGGGGGCGCCATTACGGGCGCGCGCGCCGGCG
>NW_005842985.1:0-379 GCF_000455745.1 Alligator sinensis | reverse complement strand
ACTGGCAATCGGTCCAGCGGCGGAGGCGAGAGCCGGAAGCCCCGGTCGGGGCAAGAGGAGTGACTCCCAGCGTTTGCTGGGAGCAGAGCGGCAACTCAGGAAGTTCTCCCATTCCCGAGGAGCAGTATTTTTTGAGAGCAGGGTAGAGAAGAAAGGAAAGGACCCAAGTTAGTGGCCGGGTCAGGCGGAGACGGAGCCAGGCTGCCTGAACACGACCATTGGCCTCGGGAAGGCCTGCCAGAAAGAAGTGCTGCAAGTAGCGGCGGATGACCATCTCATCAACAAGTGACCGGTTGGCGAGTGGACAGGGTGTAGGGGTGGCGGAGCCCCATGGAACATCTGAGGACCCAACCGTGAGTACCCCCCTTTACATCGGGAC